>NW_026577852.1:0-30992 GCF_900634795.4 Betta splendens | reverse complement strand
CTTAAGGTAGTATAATTCACTGAAACCACGTGGCGCTCTTACTCTTTCAATTCACTTGACTTGCACAAAGTGGCACGCTGTAGTCTTAGTGAAGCTGTTGTGCACCTCTGAAAGTCTCATAAGCTGTAATCTTGATGTTGCTCGTGTAGCAGCTTTTACATGCCACACTTCTCACTCACCCGCCCCTTCCACGTGCTTATTAGCTTGTTGGTTGGATTAGCTTTTCTCAGAAGGAACATCGGTTGGACAGAATGTCACAGTCCGATCAGATCTCAACCGTAGACCTCAGCTGGAAGATCCGACCGTCTCGTCCTCCTCCTTTCCCTCACTTAAATCATCAGCCCCGCTGCACAATCCAACTCCTTGTCTACTCCTCCCTCACTCAAATCATCAAACCGTAGACCTGAGATAGATTATTCCAACTTCTAGCTTTTCTCAGAAGTAACATCGGTTGGACAGAATGTCACAGACCTATCATATCTCAACTGTAGACCTCATTTGGATCGACCGTCACCTCAGCAGCTCCTCAACAGCACAATCCAACTCCTTGTTCAACCTCCCTCACTTGAATCATCTAACTATTTTGTTTGATGCCTGAGATGCTTAGGGATGTTGGGATGTCTGTCAAGAGGTTCTTGAGTAAATAAATGGTCTCTTGACATTGTGGCATTAAAGGTCTGTGTTTACTCAACAGAGTAAAGATCCACATGAACAAAAGAAAACTGAATAAATTAAGACCAGACGTGTTGACATGCGTCTATGGGGGCCGCAGGGTCTTTAGGCAGTAAAAGTTTATTTTGACCTTATAGTTAACCTACAAAACAAAACTGGCAAACCATTCACATGCTTATTAGAGACTTGTAAGAAACCAGTTTAGTATTCTCATATGGGATGTATAGTGTCAAGGTTTAATTATTTCTCTTTTCCATCGTCCCAAGATTTCTGGCATTAAAGGTCTCTGTATTCTTCTTTTAAATTGCTTCCAGATTGAGGACAGTTGTGGCAGAATGAACTTCAGGCTTTAGCTTTGAGAGGTATTTCCACGTTATGCTTGTAGTGTTAGTCGTGACAGCAAACACCCTTCCACTTTTCCTTTCTTCTTTCAATACCAAAGAACAAAACACCACTTGTTTGTGTAGGCTGTATTGGCACTACTCCTATCTATAAAATCCCATTTTGACATTTTAATTATTCTTAGATTCATTCTCCTGCCTTAGCGGGCACTTATTTCATGATCTTCTCTGCCCCTTTTCAATTTGTTTTAAAATACAGGCTCGTTTGTGTCTCCAAACATGTGTTTGATCCGCACTCCATTCTATGTTAACTCTTCAAGGTTCGCAACACGAGACCCCCCTTGTTCTTTCTTGGCTCGTTATTGACAGAAATAGAAGGCAGGTGTTGACACACACAAACAACACTTATACGCTGCAGTTGCAACCACTGTCCAGTTAACACATGAACCCCTGCTACGTCCCTGACTGTTGAATCCTTCAATGCTTCATATGTTTCTTTCAATATGAGCTGGGTTAAATAAATGTCTAAAATAACTGTTAGCTTGGACATCACATGACTCTCATTTTGGCTGAGTTATTTCATTAGTGAGCAGAGAAGGAGTTCAAAATGAAGAAAGCATTTTACTATATGAAGACGTTTGTCTAACCCCAAAATAATCAATGTCCTTAAGATGGAGAATAAGAAGCAGTTCATTGTGACAGAACGCCCTCCGTGGTACTTTAATTCAAACCACACAGATGTCTTCGGTTGTGAAAGATCACAGGGACTGTTTGATGAGGTGGTGAACCTGATGACACTCTGTCAAGAGAAAGTATCCGAAAAAGAGAATGGGTACAAACCAAAAACCATCTACAAGACCATCAGGAGCATGGTGATTGGGGAAGCGGGCAGTATCCAGCAGAAGCCTACGCGTTCACTGCTTCTCGCTCTGATGGACCTAGTGGACATCGAAGGCGGGAATGACCTTGAGCCGATGCCGAGCTTAGACAAGGCGGGTCTCAAACACATACTGCTGGCACACAGCAACCACACATGCTTTTATGTACCTAAACAAGAGTTGACGAGCACAGACGGTAAAAAAGTGATCCCCGTGATCACCCAGTATTCTGGAAAACACAATTTTATGTACTATGACAGCAACCGCTCGATGATCGGAACCTACATGGTTTTCTTTTCGGCAACCAAAAAAAATGCAAGCGACTCGTATTTTGTGCAGGAAGTGCTGTTTGTCCCAGGATTCCAGAGCCTCGAGTTGCTGAAAAAGGTAACGGGCAACAAGTTTGATTTTTGGGACATGGCTCTCGAGGTGCCAACGCATTTGACAGCTCTAACGCCTTCCTTTCAACAAATACAACTTTTCCAGTTACTGCGCACCGAAGCACAGGCTCCTGCCCAGGGGCAGAATGATGCTCTGCTCTGTGCTCGCACGGAGGACATAGACCCCATGTGCTGTGTGCTTGGAGCAGACTCGGCAGACTTTTTAAAGAAAAGACGTGAAACCAGCGTGGACTGCTTCACGGAGAGTCAAGTAGTATGCAACCTGAAGCACTTTGAATATTCAAACGGCGGCACCCGTACCGTCTACTGCAGAAGGAAGGCTAACCTACAGAGCGGTAAGCGCGTGTTCCTGGCACCGGTTGTCAATTTGAGAAAAGATCAGGTGCAGGTTCCCAAACTGTACGTGTCTACCACGTTAAGGTTTTGCAGAGCCATAAAGCATTATTGGTTGAAAGGTAACGGGGAGTCAGTAAAGTGCTGGAATGAAACTCTCCAAGAGTTACAGAGAGACACGTTCCTCACAGGAACCGACATGCATGAGGAGATATACCAGACGGCCTTGGCAGCTTTCATCAAACGTGTGAACCCAAATAGCTGGTGCAATTACATACCCAAGCACGTGGAGAACATGATGGACCCCATCATGGTGGAGGTGGTGGAACTGGCCATTAAATTCATGGACAGTGGGATCCCCAATGCCTTTGCTGTGGCCGAGCTGCTATATTGCCCAATTGACAAGGTGCAAAAGTGCCTAAAGTTTTGGACTATGTACGTGTCTGACAAGGCCATTCAAGAGACCGTGACAAGGAAGCGTATCAGCATCGTGGAAGATCAGATGAGAAAGTACTGGACAGAGTTGAGCCACATCACCTTGGGCTACGTTCAACAAAGATACAAGAATGAATCCAAAGTGGTATCGGCTTGCGTGAAACTCTTTAAACGCCAGACATTGGAAAGTGTAGTCAAAGCCCAGAAGAATTGGCAAGCGCTCTTTGAACACAGCTCGAAAGAGGACAAGGCACTGACACAACTGTTTACCAAGGCAAAAATACTGTTTTTAAAAATGCGCGTTTGTGGCAACAAATTAAAGAAAAGGGTGAGGGTTGGAAAGGGAGAGCAAGGCAAGAGAGACAGAAGACCTCTCAAAGCCCAAGATGCTGATGCCTCGGCTCTGGTCGAGGTCCAGGCGCTTAGTGAGGATAAAGACGTGGTCAGTGCTAATACGCTTTCTGTCATTGTACCAAAAGTTGTTCCAATATCAAGCTGGATAAAAAACATGGCGGCTCTTTTGCTGAGCGAGCCCTGGTTGAACGACAACAATCTCAGGAGAGAGGCTGTTTGCACTCTCCTGGGATTAGATGGCACTCTGCTGAACAAAAAATACCATCACATCCTTAGCGACTGGGTCATTGACAACCGAAGTGTGGTCCGGATACTTGAGAATTATGGCTTGCAGGACAAACTCCAGTTGGAATGATGCAAAACAAGATATGTAATTGAATGACAAACAAGGTATGTGATTTAACTTAGTAACATTGAAAATTTAAATTTAAAAGGCAAACACATCACTCTCAAAGCACCTATGCATATTGGTATTCATTTATAAGAAGACCAGCAAAATAAGATATGACTAATTACAAATTCTGTCATTACAGAAAACTGAAGGACCGATGAGATTTGTGTGGTTTGTGTGCTATAAAATAAACCCATTTTCGTCATCACTTAATTACCAACAGTGCACAAGTAAATTGAAATAAACCCTTAAAATCATGAATATAATGATGATGATGATGCTCCTGCATGACTGGGTGGCATTGATTGTACACAAAACCCTAAATAATTAATTAATAATAAACGGTTTGAGTTTGTTGAACGTTGGTGAAAGTTCTCATCTTTCAGGTGAGTCATTGCACCTGGACTTCTTTCTGGAATACAACGTTTCTCAACAAATCCCCCCCGCATAAAAGACGCAGATTTGTAGAACGAAAGATAGGTGAGGTGATCTACACAGGACAATGTGTAACTTTCCCCAAACTGAAGAAGCTTCATGGACATGTGGTAAAACTTTTCTGCTCTAAAGAAGGAATATCAGAGGCAATGAGCCGACTTTCAGAGTCTGTGGAATGGTTGTCAGTTTTTTTATTCAATTACTCCTATAAAACTGTCAGTACATTTAGTTTTAATCAATACAAGTACAGTAGTATGGAATCAAGTATAATATGTACAAATAAAATATTAAAAAGAAGTTTCTTTTTCTTGTTAGCAAAGTAAGCAATAACACAGCCATAACGGGGAGGATAAGCTCGTTCAAATAAAAACCAAAGCTAGCACAGGATCTTTACATATGAAATAAACCCAGATGGCCCACATCAACCAAGGGTTTGATGTATTTTTTTCTAACAAAGCAAAAAAAAAATGAAATAATAAAATTAACTTAAATAACACTACAGGTTATTACAAATACTCATCATGATGAAAACAATGGCATAAAATGAGAATAACCTTGTTAGTGGTAGAGGAATCTTCTTCTTGTTTAACCAGAAGGCAGATCAGTCAAGTGAGGGAAAGTGGGAATCTGCACACGTTACATTAGTAATTTGTCACACTTAATGGCATGTTACAAAACAACTCCCTCAGAGATTTTACTGATCCCAAAGGGCTCAGTAGAACTATTAGGATTGTCATCTTGTAATAGTGTAAAACAAACTCTTGCTCAGGTCCGTTTTGCTGACATTTGGCAAACTTTATGACAGGGGCCCACTTGGACTCAGTCTGCGATGCAACGTCATGTGTGAAACAGTTGCCGTCCAGTATCTTCAATCGGTCTAGTTGATCTATGCCTGGAAACCCAGAGAGCACAGACGTTTCCAGAGTGACCTTCATCCAACCCTGTGTGCAGTTGAGAACAGTCACTTCAAGTCTCGTCGATCCAAATACCTTGACTTTCATCCTCAGCACTATGTTCCTAATCAGTTTTTTCAGGATGGCGTTATCCACGCCCTCCGCAGTCTGGTCGCCTCGGAATGGCTTTGGATGTCCGTATACCAGGAGTCCTGTGCTGCTTCTGTCACATGTTTGTTCCTCCTCACCCAGGCGTGTCAGCCACTTGGGAATGCCGAACAAATAATCCCTGAACGTAAAACAGTTACCGTCTAGGGTTAAAATAGAAGGCCTTGTTCTTTCACTTTGCTCAAAGTTTCTCAACCAGTCGATTGACTTCGTAAGCACGTGGGACGCAGGCGTCCAGAGGCTCAGCCCCCACAGCTCTTTGTGCAGGCTTGAGTCGGGCAAGTGCTTTGTCAACAAACTAGTACAGATGCCAACCAGGCTCTCACATCGGTTGCCAAACATTGAGGACGGGGGCTTATTGAAGTTATTTTTGAGATACGAGACCACGTCAATCATCACGGCTCCATTGCCTATCAAAAGATCGCTCAAATTGATCGTGAGCATAGGTAACAGTTGTACTTCTAGAGCTGCCCTGAGCGTGAGAAAGACTTGCAAGAGGAAAGCGTGAGCCGTGTAAGGCGCGTCTGTCGTGTCCCAGCTGCACACCTGCT
Source organism: Betta splendens (assembly GCF_900634795.4). Classification (NCBI taxonomy): domain Eukaryota; kingdom Metazoa; phylum Chordata; class Actinopteri; order Anabantiformes; family Osphronemidae; genus Betta; species Betta splendens. The sequence continues at coordinate 25,140 of NW_026577852.1, read as the reverse complement.
TGCACCCGTGGAATAGCTGCGCGTATTGAAACACAAACACTCCGTCATCCTTTGAACACTTATACAAGCCATCTCGGGGACCGGCAAAAAGGAAAGGGTGCTTTTGGGTCATGCTTTGCGACAGAAGGATAACATTGTTTTTGAAACGGGCTATCTCCTCCTCGTTCCGGCTTTTGAGAATGACCATGCTGGTGTCCATCTCCCCCTCGATTTTCCTGCTCCGATAAATCACCACACCCCGCGGCAGCCGTGCATCTTTGACACTTGCAGCGGTTACACTTCCTTTAATCTCCCCTTGGACGAGGTCTCCTGGGCCGAACCCTAGTTGAACTTCCCTCGAGTTTAGAGTTCCTGTGGAGTCACTGGACGCGGAGCCGATGAAGTTACAGTTACTCCATTCAAGATTTCCGGATCTGGAAAGAGGCTCCTCCTCTGAAACTCGCCCCCTTGGGTTTACGGTGGAGCTTTCCCTACTGTGAGCCACGCTGGACCGTACAGAGAGCAGCTCTTTCAGGTCGTGGGGAACCGAGCGCTTGACTTTGGCGCAGCTATATGTGTCACTGGTCTTACGTTTCCTAAACCTGTGGACATCTTGAAGCTCTTTGACTTTTTTTGAGTACCACTCGTATGGCTGGATGAGATCAGGAGCTAAACTAAAGACGTCTTTTCCGTAGTACACTTTGGAGTCTGACTTGGTAACCGTAATGTGTGATTCCATCGTCTGGGACGGCTCCGTCGCCGCGAGTCCCTCTGGGACGCAGTCCTTGCTACATATGATGTCCGTGGGTTTATAGTCGCCAAGTCGTAGGGACGACGGTATCTGTTCTTGAGCCACGAGGGCGTCGCCGATGTCCTGACTCAAACACTGGTATCGACCGAGCTTCAGCAGTCCAGAAGGAGACCATCTCTCTTGGGGAAACAGCGTAATGCACAGCACTCCCATGGAAATAAAACTCTTGTCCGCTATGCGGCTGCCCATGTTTTTAAGGTTTTCCAGTATCATCTGTACAGTAGGCCTTTTATTTTTGTGCTTTGCGTGCAGTGCTTGAGCGTCGATGGCTTTCATGCAGTCAAGAGCAAGCGTTTCGTCACTGGTCGTGGTGTAAACGCCCACCAAATTAGATAGGTTCTCGGCGTAGGTCCTTGGACAATACAGTTTTTCGGGGCCCGCCTTGTATAGTACCAGAGGCGAGCCGCTGTGTAGCTCCCACATCACAGAGTACCAACTGAATATGTCACTCGAGGTGTCAGAGGCAAAGCACCACAGCACTTCGGGAGCCGTGGTAGTGCCCCTGCCTCGTGGCTGATCGAGGGTAGAAAAATTGCACGATGAGCCAAAGTCGCTGATTTTAAAAGCAAAAGGTATGGGTCTTCTGTTCGGCTGGTGGCAGACCAAGATGTTTCTGTGCGTCAAGTCCCTGTGTTGGATAGCTATTGATCTCAAGTAATCTAGGCCTCGCAGCGTGTCCAGTTCCACGGCAGGCACGACTGAGGTCTCATTAAAATAAAACACGAATTCCTGCAGAGAGCACAGGGCTCGTTCCATCACAAGCACGGCTCTACCTCCTATCTGGTAGCCAGGACTGCTGCACCAGTAGCCTCCAAATGTACGCAGGATGTTTGGGTGCTTCATGGAGACCCCGATCATGACTTCCTCCACCAGGGAGGCGATGTGCGCGCAGCTGTCAAATTCTTCTTGAGCGAAAGGCACGCTCCAATTTATCTTTTCAGGACACAAGTTGGTTTTTGCCACAAGGCGATCATTTATTGCAACCGTCACCCCGAAGCCTCCCCGTCCTAGCACAGTCGTTGGGGTCGTGATCAGTTCTTCTATGTCAAATTCACATTTAAATTGGTGAGCTACATCGGTGTATATGTTCCACGGATGCATTTTTGTTGTACACCAAATAGGATCGCACTTTTGCTCAAAACTGTCTACGGTCATGTCGCTGACAACGCACCTCCTAGGTTCGAACGTCTTGTAGCTTGAGAGTAACACGCCGTTTAACACAGGCTGCGTCTTCTGAGAGAGAGGTTCAAAGTGGTCTTTGGAACGAGTGGCAAACGTGGGGAATATAGGAGTTATCCTATTGGTGACCGTTTTCTTTGTGTCCCTGATTAACTTGACAAGATCCTGAGAGTAAATTGCGGTGCATTTGATCACCAAAAACAGTGCAAGGGCATCAGTCTCACAGCTCATGTCTACAAATTCTTGTTTCGTGTGCACCACCAGTCGATCGTTCCCCTCGATTTCAGGCTCTTCGTAGGGGCCCACAATTTTGACGTTTCTCATCTGATGCTGTGTTAGAAACCTCTCGAGTACTAAAACGGTGTCTTCTTCTGTACCGAAGGTAAAATTGCTATTTTTCGCTCCAAGCCAGTCCAGCACACCTCGTGTGTCCTTGTAATGCAAAGTCTTAACGTGGTAGAGATTGTAACGCCGAACCATTTCTTGCAAACGTTTTAGGCTGCTGCCGGTTTGAATCCCGACTTGCGCCCTTTCAGCTTCTCGCTGCATTTCAAGAGGATATGTCTGGTTGGGGTCGAAGAGAAGTTGTGTTCTCTGAACACGCCTCTGTGTCACTCTTTGAGTGCCTAATAATAGCTGGTGCACCGGCTACGGGGTTGCTGCAGGAGACATTGTTCAAAGAAGGACGCTCGCTCCAAGCGACATTGCAGCTCTTGCGCGGTATGTGGCAGAGAGCTGATACTTTGTACACGCCCAGAGCCGATGTGGAATCTCTCCACCGCATGGAATGCAACAGCACGCTGGGTCATGAGACTCCTATACCCGATCAGATAGCGAGTGAGCTTCGCAAACTGTCCAGATACTACATATATCTCCTGTTTCGTTACTGCATGAGCTTCGCTGGACCGATCGTGTGCAAGCGGGAGGGTGTCAGTCACTTGCTGCGCACATCTCAATCCAAGAAAAGCCCAGTTGCCTTAGTGGACGTACCCACTAGTTGGCTGCAGAGCTCAGTGTGCAGCAACTATCCTTTGGCTCCAGAGGGCACCTTGGCAAACGAGTCCTCTGAATAGCTACTACCTTGATTCCGTCAAAAGCAGAAGCAGCAGCAGTCTAAGCAGCAGACTAAGGACCCCCTCTATCAACTCGTCTAGCACCAAAGCAGGATCAAAGTGTAAACCTGGAACAAAGATTCAGACCTTCAGTGTGATGAAAATTAAGTATTGGTTGATGGTAGGTTGGTTGGTCAAGTGACAAAAGGACCTCCAGACCCTTTTAGATAAACATGGTTGAAGCAAAAACAATAATGTCTTTTATAATATAAATATTTCTAAGACCACTAAGAGAATTACTGCAAATACCAGTCAATCACAGCACCTCCAGCCAATGGCGGCAGAAGCAGCATCCAAGGCAGAAAAATTAGAAGCAGCCGAATACACTCACAATAACTCTTCAGTGAAACTTGAGTTTTTCTTTGAAAGAAGACAGTTTGAACAGATTGAGGAACCTTTTAAACGTCACCCAAAATATAAAAACTCTGGTCTGGTCAGATGACTTCCATTCATCCAACTAGACGACCCCTATTCATTCAACTCGAACCAGAATAAAGTACATAAAAGTACATAAAGCCTTAGTCTGCAAAAAGGACTCCCGGTGAAGAAACATGGACCGACTGAACTATGTTGCAGATGTTCTGTTTGCACATGGCGTGATAAACGATGAAGAACTGCAGACCATCATATCTACTCAAAGTGCTTAAGACAAAGCCAGAGTCAGAAGTCAGAGACAGAAATGCAAGGACAACAGTAGTGTGTTGATGACAACTTGGAAAAATTGCCCATGTGGAGGAACAATTATTTCTCTCTCTCTCTCTCTCTCTCTCTCTCTCTCTCTCTCTCTCTCTCTCTCTCCCTCTCTCCCTCCTCTCTCTCTCTCTCTCTCTCTCTCTCTTGTTGGTTGGATTAGCTTAGCTTTTCTGCTCATCACGAGGGTGATGTCATATCGACCAAAGGTTGTTCCTCTACATCCTGCAGAATCTGGGTTGCAATGAGATTGAAACCCTCAACTTCAACTTGACAGAATTAAGACTCAACGACCATCATGCCATCTCTTTGGCTCGGTTGGGCCGTGTGACTCAAAAGGTGTGGCCTAGCAACAGCTATCAGGCAGCATTATGGCAGTCAAGCTGGAGAAGCAATCAACATTCTTTTGGAAAAAAAAATTCAGCGTTTTGACCTGATCAGAGCGAACGATCAAACGAGACCCCTGCTCCAAGTCACCTAAGAAGTCATTTATCAATAGACCATTATGGTAGGCGCAGTCATGTGGAAGCTGTGTACAAACACATCACTGAATTCATTAAAGAGATTTAACAAAACAAGCTTGATGTTTTTGACATGGTGCTCAAGATCTTACAAGGATTTTACAAAAAAAAAAACGTTTTGGCTGCTTTCAAGTGGAGACTGAATTTACCCATGAGCAAGTGGGAGCGTATCAACAACACCACAGACCACGCTAAAGCACTCAGGGAACATGTAAATCGTGATATTATGATGTTTCTGGAAACAACCTTGTATGTGTGTGATTATAATTCTCTGAAGGAGCCGAAATAAAAACAATATTCTGTTCTGGTTTACCTTCAGTTGCATTTGATCTATTTCACATTTCTGCTTATAATTTGAATATGTCTAGTTAGAAATTAGATCTCGTTGAACACAAAAAAGCGTATGCACACACAAACACACACACACACACACACACACACACACACACACACACACACACACACACACACACTGTACAGCACTCTGCTCAATAAAAGATCATTAAAAAATTGTCAGGCCATACTACCAATGTTTGCCTACACCTATTTTCATGGAATTACGATTTTGTCAACTCAGTAAGGTTCCATGCATTTATAACAATAAATAAAACGTACAGTACCTTAACTATTCTACTGATAATTTGCATTAGAAATATATCAAGTACAAACTGAAAAGAATGAGAAAAAGTTATGTGCTTATGCCAGAATAGAGACTACTAGGCCACTATAATAAATGGTGCTCATGTTGGGGAGGGAGGGGAAATTTGGCACAAGCTGTTGAAAGCAAGCGTGATTGACACATTAGCGTAGATAAAATTGCTGATAACCATCATCTTAATTGACTTCGATTTCATTTATATAGCACCAAATCACAACAAAGTTATCTTAAGACAATTTACAAGACAAGGTTAAAGACCTTACACAGCTGAACTCCACAAGTCCACATACAGCAGGCCTTAATTGTAATTATTTACAATTTGACAGCAGCAGTGGAGAGCAAACACTGTCTCTCTAAGGAGGAAGAAACCTCCAGCAGAGCCAGGCTAAATGTGGAAACCCTGCAGTGCTCCAAAAATGAAGGATTTGTCATTAACATGAACAATCTGAAATCTGTTCAACAAATAGGATTTAAACCATCCCAGTGCCTCTTTGGTCTGATGACCTCCGTTCATCCAACTGGGTGACCTCCATTCATCCAACTGGATGACCTCCATTCATCCAACCAGAAGTTGCTAACCTAGTTGCTAAATTGTAAAAATGCATCCCTTTTTAGTCTTAGTTATCGCATATCACTAACAAAAAAGGACGATTGACTTACCAAAAAATTCATCTTGTGATGTGATGTGGTGTTAAATTTAAAAAAAAAACTTGATTGAACTGAATTAAACAACTAGTTCAAAGTCGAAATATTGCTATTAGAACATTAACATAAATATATATATATATATATATATATATATATATATATATATATATATATATATATATATATATATATATATATATATAAAAACTCCCTTCTCACCCCACGTGGGTGGTCTCATCCACTTTCCAAGCTCGGGTCCTCTACCAGAGGCCAGGAAGCTTGAGGGTTCTGCGCAGTATCCTTGCTGTTCCTAGGACTGCACTTTTCTGGACTGAGATGTCGGATGTTATTCCAGGGATCTGTTGTAGCCATTCCTCCAATTTGGGGGTCACTGCCCCCAGTGCTCCAATCACCACAGGCACCACTGTGGCCTTCACCTTCCAAGCTTTCTCCAGTTCTTCTCTGAGCCCTTGGTATTTCTCTAGTTTCTCATGTTCCTTTTTCCTGATGTTGCCATCGCTTGGTATTGCCACATCCACCACTACGGCTTTCCTCTGCTCTTTATCCACCACCACAATGTCTGGTTGGTTCGCCATTACCATTCTGTCAGTCTGGATCTGGAAGTCCCACAGGATCTTGGCTCGCTCGTTCTCTACCACCTTGGGAGGTGTTTCCCACTTTGACCTTGGGGTTTCCAGTCCATACTCTGCACAGATGTTCCTGTATACTATGCCAGCCACTTGGTTATGGCGTTCCATGTATGCTTTCCCTGCCAGCATCTTACACCCTGCAGTTATGTGCTGGATCGTCTCAGGGGCCTCTTTGCACAGTCTACACCTTGGGTCTTGTCTGGTGTGGTAGATCTGGGCCTCTATGGCTCTGGTGCTCAGGGCCTGCTCCTGTGCGGCCAGGATGAGTGCCTCTGTGCTGTCCTTCAGCCCAGCCCTTTCAAGCCATTGGTAGGATTTGTTGAGATCAGCCACTTCAGTTATGTTCCGGTGGTACATCCCGTGTAAGGGCTTGTCCTCCCATGATGGTCCCTCTTCCAGCATCTCATCCTCCGTTCTCCACTGCCTGAGACATTCACTCAGCACGTCATCTGTCGGGGCCTTATCCTTGATGTACTTATGGATCTTGGATGTTTCATCCTGGATAGTGGCTCTCACGCTCACTAGTCCTCGGCCTCCTTCCTTGCGGCTAGCGTACAGTCTCAGGGTGCTGGATTTGGGGTGGAACCCTCCATGCATGGTGAGGAGCTTTCGTGTCTTAACATCTGTGGTCTGTATCTCTTCCTTTGGCCACCTTATTATTCCCGCAGGGTATCTGATCACTGGCAGGGCGTAGCTGTTTATTGCCTGGGATTTGTTCTTGCCATTGAGCTGGCTTCTTAGGACTTGCCTTACTCGTTGGAGGTATTTGGCTGTTGCCGCATTCCTTGTTGCCTGTTCAAGGTTGCCGTTTGCCTGTGGTATTCCAAGGTACTTGTAACTGTCCTCAATGTCTGCTATTGTTCCTTCTGGGAGTGAGACCCCTTCTGTGTGGATTACCTTGCCTCTCTTTGTCACCATCCTCCCACATTTCTCGAGTCCGAATGACATCCCAATGTCCGAGCTGTAGATCCTGGTGGTGTGGATCAGTGAGTCGATGTCTCGCTCGCTCTTGGCGTACAGCTTGATGTCATCCATGTAGAGGAGGTGACTTATGGTGGCCCCGTTCCGGAGTCGGTATCCATAGCCAGTCTTGTTTATTATTTGGCTGAGGGGGTTCAGACCTATGCAGAACAGCAGTGGGGACAGTGCATCTCCTTGGTATATGCCACATTTGATGGATACTTGGGCAAGTGGCTTCCCATTGGCTTCAAGGGTGGTTCTCCACAACCTCATTGAGTTTGCAATGAAGGCCCTTAGAGTTCTGTTGATGTTGTACAGCTCCAAGCATTCAATGATCCATGTGTGTGGCATTGAGTCATAGGCTTTCTTGTAGTCGATCCAGGCTGTGCACAGGTTGGTGTGTCGCACTCTGCAGTCTTGGGCGACTGTTCTGTCAACCAGGAGTTGGTGTTTGGCTCCTCTGGTATCCTTACTAATGCCCTTCTGTGCTTCGCTCATGTATTGACCCATGTGCCCACTTATCTTAGCTGCGATGATGCCTGACATGAGCTTCCATGTTGTGGAGAGGCAGGTTATTGGCCGGTAGTTGGATGGGACTGCACCCTTTGAGGGATCCTTCATTATCAGGATCGTTCGCCCTTCGGTTAGCCATTCAGGGTGAGTCCCATCCCTTAGCAGCTGGTTCATTTGTGCTGCCAGGCGCTCATGGATTGCAGTGAGCTTCTTTAGCCAGTAGGCGTGGATCATGTCAGGGCCAGGTGCTGTCCAGTTTTTCATACCTGAGACTCTTTGTTGGATGTCTGCCACTGTGATAGTCACTGGATTCTGTTCAGGGAGGTTGCTGTGGTCTTCCCTCAGATCCACCAGCCACTGTGCATCACTGTTGTGTGATGCCTCCCTTTCCCATATAACCTTCCAGTACTGTTCAGTTTCCAGCCTTGGTGGGTCTGTTCTGTTGTTATTACCCTGCCATTGAGAGTACACTTTCGCAGGTTGTGTTGCGAACAGCCGGTTTATTCGTCTGGCTTCGTTGTCTCTGGTGTATCTCTTTAGGCGGCTGGCCAAGGCGTGTAGCCTTTGCTTGGCAGTTTCGAGTGCTTCAGGTATGGTCATCTGGCTGTACCTCTTGGGCATCGGTCTTTTCATTGCACCTCTCTGGGCCTCTGTCATTTGGCTCACTTCCCTCCGAGCTGCCTTGATTTTTGCCTCCAACCTTCGTTTCCATGGTGGGTATTGTTTCTCATGGCTCCCATGGTTGCTCTTATAGCCAAGCACCTCTAGGATCACTGATGCTGAGGCGTATACCAGCTCATTGGTTTCCGTGATTGTTGTGGTAGGGATCGCTCTCAATGCTGCATTCACATCTTCCATGAGACTTTCTGATGGTACTTCACTTAGCCGTTGTAGTGGGGTTCGGGGTTGCCTGTTCAATCTCGCCATGATCTTATCTTTCAGGTCAGTTGCAGCCTCGCTCAGCGTATCTGTGCTTACTGGGGCTTCGTACCCAATTTCCGGTTGGGGAGATGGTGAAACCTCCCCTCTGACCTGGCGTCCTGGCTCCCCCTTGCCGTAGCATTTGTGTTGTATCTTGTCAATCTCAAGTTGTGATAGCAGTTGCCGTTTGTGGATGTTGGAACACTGAGCTACTAGTTGCTTCGCCGTCAGCCTTGAATGTGGGTTTCTCCGTTCCCATTCACCGCACATTCTTTGCATGTAACCCCTCTGACTAGGGTTACTTGAGTAGTAGCATTCCAACAGTTCTCTGTTCTATATATATATATATATATATATATATATATATATATATATATATATATATATATATATATATATATATATATATATATATATATATTTCCCATGTACTGTGTGACTATGCACCTCACAGAATGCAATACATATTATGAGCTGAATCCTTGTCTTCTCTTCAGTGAGAGGAAGTTGCCTTTGCTGTAAACTGCTCACTCCTTGCAAGTAAAATCCTGAAGAAGGTCTCAACTGATTGTGTCTGCTTTATTTAAGATTTACAAAGGGAACTAACAATTTCCCTAACATAATTGGGGGGCTCGTCCGGGATCCCAAGATCCTCTCTTTGCCGGTTTACAGATTTACACAATTACACAATATTGTGCAGAGCAGGTTGCTATATAAACCACTGACGCAGGGGGTGAGTGAGACTGTAGTGGGACGTGGTCAACAGTTCTGACTGTACAGTCTGACAGCAGCAGGTAGGAAGGATCTACGATATCTCTGCTTCACACAGCGAGGGTGGATCAGTCTGCTACTGAAGCTGCTCTCCAGAGCAGACAGTGAGTCCTCCAGTGGGAGACCTCACATGTCTGAGGTCTTAAGCAGACACATCATTAAAAAGAAATTAATTAATATAAATATGTCTAAGACCACTAGGGAATTGATGCAAATACCAGTCAGTCAATCACAGCATGTCAGGGACTCGGGCAGACGGCGAACCCACATGCACAGCACGGAGGCGAGAGTATAATCAACAAACGGTTTATTATCCAAAGGCACGGTCAGACGGTCCAGGTCATACACAAGATGGCTCGGCAACAGTACAGGCAGGGAACAGGCAAAACTCACGGTAAGTAGATAATCCAGGGTCGGGCAGGATACACGATGCAGACAGGAACAAAACACGGAAAACATGAAACACGGGGACTCCGGAAACTAGGGACGCTCAGCTCAGGGATTCACAAGAAACACGAACACTCATGGGACTCGAATACGACAATCTGGCAGGGAACTAAGGACACAGGTGGTGGTTAAATACACAGTGACTTGATGACTAACAGAGTGCAGGTGTGGGTAATGAGCAGGGACAGCTGTGACAAGACAAGAAACCGGAAGTAAAGCTAGAACACAAAACAGAGACCGGGAGACTACCAAAATAAAACAGGAAACGGAAACTGGAACCAAAATAAGACAAGCAGGACATGACGTGAAAACAGGGAACAACTAGAAACAAAGACACGGATCATGACAGTACCCCCCCCCCCTATGGCGCCTTCCACGGCGCCTACGGAAGCCTCCCCCCCCAAACCAGGGCGGGCGGAGGTGGTCCCAGGCGGAGGGACCGAATCCCTACCCCTCAAGGTACATGAGCAGGGTGGGTGGAGGGAGGACCGGAGGAGGGCCAAAACAAGAGTCCACACGAAAACCTCAAAGTCCATGAACAGGAAAATAAAAAAAAAGTCCAGGGATTCCGTCACGGAGGGTGACGGCGTGGCGAGATCCTGCTCAGCAGCCGCTGAGCCAGGATGGCACTCTTAGTGCCCTTGGGCTGGACCGATGTCCCCGGGAGCCAACCCGAATGGCAACGTCCTCCAGGCGGACGCTGATCCGATGGGCTGAGGAGTCGAGGCGGGCGTCGCCGCAGGAGGCAGCGCCATCCGGGCAGCAGGAGGCGCCGAGGGCGAGGCCACTCGTCCGGCGGCCGGGGCAAGGACGAGGCAGGGGCCAGCGGCGTCCTCTTTGGACCACCGCGACGAGAGACAGGAACCGATGCAGGCGCGGCCGGAGCCGGGCCGCCAGGAACCGATGCAGGTGCGGCCGGAGCCGGGACGGGAGCGACCCCCTCCTGGAGGTCGGCAGGGGCTACGACGGGAGCGACCCCCTCCTGGAGGTCGGCAGGAACTACGACGGGAGCGACCCCCTCCTGGAGGTCGGCAGGAACTACGACGGGAGCGACCCCCTCCTGGAGGTCGGCAGGAACTACGACGGGAGCGACCCCCTCCTGGAGGTCGGCAGGAACTACGACGGGAGCGACCCCCTCCTGGAGGTCGGCAGGAACTACGGCGGGAGCGACCCCCTCCTGGAGGTCGGCAGGAACTACGACGGGAGCGACCCCCTCCTGGGGGTCGACAGGAACTGCGACGGGCGCGACCCCCTCCTGGGGGTCCGCCGGGACTGCGACGGGCGCGACCCCCTCCTGGGGATCCGCCGGGACTGCGACGGGCGCGACCCCCTCCTGGGGATCCGCCGGAACTGCGACGGGCGCGACCCCCTCCTGGGGATCCGCCGGAACTGCGGCTGGCGCGACCTCCTCCTGGAGGCGCGCAGGAACTGCGGCTGGCGCGACCTCCTCCTGGAGGCGCGCAGGAACTGCGGCTGGCGCGACCTCCTCCTGGAGGCGCGCAGGAACTGCGGCTGGCGCGACCTCCTCCTGGAGGCGCGCAGGAACTGCGGCTGGCGCGACCTCCTCCTGGAGGCGCGCAGGAACTGCGGCTGGCGCGACCTCCTCCTGGAGGCGCGCAGGAACTGCGGCTGGCGCGACCTCCTCCTGGAGGCGCGCAGGAACTGCGGCTGGCGCGACCTCCTCCTGGAGGCGCGCAGGAACTGCGGCTGGCGCGACCTCCTCCTGGAGGTGCGCAGGAACTACGGCTAGCGCGACCTCCTCCTGGAGGTGCGCAGGAACTGCGGCTGGCGCGACCTCCTCCTGGAGGTGCGCAGGAACTGCGGCTGACGCGACCTCCTCCTGGAGGTGCGCAGGAACTGCGGCTGACGCGACCTCCTCCTGGAGGTGCGCAGGAACTGCGGCTGGCGCGACCTCCTCCTGGAGGTGCGCAGGAACTGCGGCTGACGCGACCTCCTCCTGGAGGCGCGCAGGAACTGCGGCTGACGCGACCTCCTCCTGGAGGCGCGCAGGAACTGCGGCTGACGCGACCTCCTCCTGGAGGCGCGCAGGAACTACGGCTAGCGCGACCCCCTCCTGGAGGTGCGCAGGGACTGCGACTGGCGCGACCTCCCCCTGGAGGTGCGCAGGAACTGCGACTGGCGCGACCTCCTCCTGGAGGTGCGCAGGAACTGCTGCAGGTGCTGCCTCCTCCTGGAGGCCGGCGGGCGCGGCGGCTCCAAGGGTGACGGGGACTAGAACGACCGCTACAGGGTCGACAGGAACGGGGACTGGAACGACCGCTACAGGGTCGACAGGAACGGGGTCAGAGACAGGGGTGACCTCTACTTGGCCTACGGGAACGCCCTCAACTTGGCCTACGGGAACGCCCTCAACTTGGCCTACGGGAACGCCCTCAACTTGGCCTACGGGAACGCCCTCAACTTGGCCTACGGGAACGCCCTCAACTTGGCCTACGGGAACGCCCTCAACTTGGTCGACAGGGACAGGAACTGGAACGCCCTCAACTTGGTCGACGGGGACAGGAACTGGAACGACCTCAACTTGGTCGACGAGGACAGGAACTGGAACGACCTCAATTTGGTCGACGGGGACAGGAACGACCTCAACATGGCCGACAGGAACAGGAACTGGAACGACCTCAATTTGGTCGACAGGGACAGGAACTGGAACGACCTCAATTTGGTCGACAGGGACAGGAACTGGAACGACCTCAATTTGGTCGACAGGGACAGGAACTGGAACGACCTCGACATGGTCGACAGGGACAGGAACTGGAACGACCTCGACATGGTCGACAGGGACAGGAACTGGAACGACCTCGACATGGTCGACAGGGACAGGAACTGGAACGACCTCGACATGGCCGACAGGGACAGGAACTGGAACGACCTCGACATGACCGCCAGGGACAGGAACTGGAACGACCTCAACATGGCCGACAGGAACTGGAACGACCTCAACATGGCCGACAGGAACTGGAACGACCTCAACATGGCCGACAGGAACTGGAACGACCTCAACATGGCCGACAGGAACTGGAACGACCTCTACATGGCCGACAGGGACGGGAACTGGAACGACCTCAACATGGCCGACAGGAACTGGAACGACCTCAACATGGCCGACAGGAACTGGAACGACCTCAACATGGCCGACAGAAACTGGAACGACCGCAACATGGCCGCCAGGGACTGGAACGGCCTCTACTTGGCCGACAGGAACTAGAACGGCGTCCTCCTCTGAGGAGCCGACAGGAACTGGAACTAGAACGGCCTCAATATGGCCGACGGGAACAGGAACGGCGTCCTCCTCTGAGGAGCCGACAGGAACTAGAACGGCGTCCTCCTCTGAGGAGCCGACAGGAACTAGAACGGCCGCAACATGGCCGACAGGAGCTGGAACGGCCGCAACATGGCCGACAGGGACTGGAACGGCGTCAACTCCGGAGCTGGCATGCCAGCTTACCGCTGCCGAGCTCGACGGGGAAGACGTCGGGCCTGATTGGGTGGGGCTAACGGTCGTCAGACGGACGGTGCCCTCTGACGGGGACAAGGACGGAACTGGGGTCTGGGCAACACACGACTGATCTGGGGTCTGGGCAACACACGGCTGATCTGGGGTCTGGGCAACACACGGCTGATCTGGGGTCTGGGCAACACACGGCTGATCTGGGGTCTGGGCAACACACGGCTGATCTGGGGTCTGGGCAACACACGGCTGATCTGGGGTCTGGGCGACACACGGCTGATCTGGGGTCTGGGCGACACACGGCTGATCTGGGGTCTGGGCGACACACGGCTGATCTGGGTTCTGGGCGACACACGGCTGATCTGGGGTCTGGGCAACACACGGCTGATCTGGGGTCTGGACTAGGTTCGACTGGGCTGGGGCCTGGAGACGACAGGGCTGCACCGGGGCAAGAGTAACACACGGCTGAACTGGGGTCTGGGCAGCGCGCGGCTGATCTGGAGACTGAGCAGCGCGCGGCTGACTTGGAGGCTGAGCAGCGCGCGGCTGACTTGGAGACTGAGCAGCGCGCGGCTGAACTGGAAACTGAGCAGCGCGCGGCTGAACTGGAAACTGAGCAGCGCGCGGCTGAACTGGAAACTGAGCAGCGCGCGGCTGACTTGGAGGCTGAGCAGCGCGCGGCTGACTTGGAGGCTGAGCAGCGCGCGGCTGACTTGGAGACTGAGCAGCGCGCGGCTGAACTGGAAACTGAGCAGCGCGCGGCTGAACTGGAAACTGAGCAGCGCGCGGCTGAACTGGAAACTGAGCAGCGCGCGGCTGACTTGGAGGCTGAGCAGCGCGCGGCTGACTTGGAGGCTGAGCAGCGCGCGGCTGAACTGGAGACTGAGGGCCGCGTGAGAGCAGGAAATCCTCCCAGGGAAACAACCATGGAGCTGGGCAGGTTGGTGTAGGCACGACGATCCGACGGGGCGGGGAGAAGGAAACCGAAACCATCGGCGGTGCGACTGGCGCTGGCGTGGTACAGAGCGCGTCGCTTAACTCGTCAAACTTCGCGCACAGTCGCTCGTAGAGGCGATGAACGCTGGGGTGATCTAACGCGGTGTCATCGTCCTCCAGCGTCACTATTGCCACCTCTACGGCGCTGCGCTGATCCTCCGAGTTACTAGCCCGTCGGTAATCCTCCGCAAGGATCTTGAAATACTTATGTAGGTCGCTGGGTAGCTCGGCGCAGGTAAACTCCATACTTCCGCGGGAGAGTTATATTTGCCGTAAAAAAACAAGGGAAAAAACAGTCACTGACCTGACCGGAGGCTAAGTGCTGGCTGGGTCCAAGTTTGGCCAGATTGTTCTGTCAGGGACTCGGGCAGACGGCGAACCCACATGCACAGCACGGAGGCGAGAGTATAATCAACAAACGGTTTATTATCCAAAGGCACGGTCAGACGGTCCAGGTCATACACAAGATGGCTCGGCAACAGTACAGGCAGGGAACAGGCAAAACTCACGGTAAGTAGATAATCCAGGGTCGGGCAGGATACACGATGCAGACAGGAACAAAACACGGAAAACATGAAACACGGGGACTCCGGAAACTAGGGACGCTCAGCTCAGGGATTCACAAGAAACACGAACACTCATGGGACTCGAATACGACAATCTGGCAGGGAACTAAGGACACAGGTGGTGGTTAAATACACAGTGACTTGATGACTAACAGAGTGCAGGTGTGGGTAATGAGCAGGGACAGCTGTGACAAGACAAGAAACCGGAAGTAAAGCTAGAACACAAAACAGAGACCGGGAGACTACCAAAATAAAACAGGAAACGGAAACTGGAACCAAAATAAGACAAGCAGGACATGACGTGAAAACAGGGAACAACTAGAAACAAAGACACGGATCATGACACAGCACCTTCAGACAATGGTAGCAAAAGCAGCATCTAAGAAAAAGCAGGAGACTCTGAATACACCCACAATACCTCTGCACTGAAACTTGTAGTATGTTTGCGAGACTAGTTAGATTCAGAAAGAAGTACGGAAAGAAAAATTGTTACTGCAGTATTGTCACTGCAGTGTGATGACATAAGCAAGATGACCAAACCATCTCATACTCTGCACATAAAAAATAAGCAGGTTTATAAAGAAAACATGTAACTGATGTAGGACAACGCAATCTGTCAACCCTTTGGGCTGCATGCATAACCTCCGTACCATAGCTGACTCAATTTACCAGTGCTGCAAAACCATATACAAATAGTCACAGACAGCGACCAATTAAATTATGAACGCTTCATTAAACAACTAATATTAACTCCAGTTGCAATACCTTGAACAACTCAGCCATTGTGTGTGTGTGTGTGTGTGTGTGTGTGTGTGTGTGTGTGTGTGTGTGTGTGTGTGTGTGTGTGTGTGTGTGTGAGAGAGAGTGAGAGCCAGTGAGAGCCAGAGAGAGAGAGAGAGAGAGAGAGAGAGAGAGAGAGAGAGAGAGAGAGAGAGAGAGAGGGTCTCAATCAAGTTTTTGACCTAATGTATTTTAAATGTGTTTAGTTATGTTTTTGTAGTAAAGTTTTTGATCATTCTTGATAAAGACCAAAAAAAGACCAACTGACACATTATTTAAACGAACACATGTAATACACTTTTCTTACCACAAGATGGCGATGCAACATGGCGCAAAAGAATCCCAGGTAGTTCAATTTAAAAGAAATGCAGGTCTACCCAGAGAACTTTTCAAACATTTCGCTACACACTAATCAGATTGTATAACATTTAGGTGTATTATGAATACATACAACTGAGCAAAGAATGTTCAAGGGTACATGTATTTTTTTTATTTTTTTAGTGCACCAGTAAAATTATAGCTTTGAAGTTTCCTCCTTTCTGCTCTTCAAGAAATAAGGGTACGCCTTATTTCTTGCACCAGTGTGTAGCATCCTTATCTGATGTGCCCTATGCTTGCTTTGTGCAGAAAATATTTCCCACGTACTGTGTGACTATGCACCTCACAGAATGCAATACATATTATGAGCTGAATCCTTGTCTTCTCTTCAGTGAGAGGAAGTTGCCTTTGCTGTAAACTGCTCACTCCTTGCAAGTAAAATCCTGAAGAAGGTCTCAACTGATTGTGTCTGCTTTATTTAAGATTTACAAAGGGAACTAACAATTTCCCTAACATAATTGGGGGGCTCGTCCGGGATCCCAAGATCCTCTCTTTGCCGGTTTACAGATTTACACAATTACACAATATTGTGCAGAGCAGGTTGCTATATAAACCACTGACGCAGGGGGTGAGTGAGACTGTAGTGGGACGTGGTCAACAGTTCTGACTGTACAGTCTGACAGCAGCAGGTAGGAAGGATCTACGATATCTCTGCTTCACACAGCGAGGGTGGATCAGTCTGCTACTGAAGCTGCTCTCCAGAGCAGACAGTGAGTCCTCCAGTGGGAGACCTCACATGTCTGAGGTCTTAAGCAGACACATCATTAAAAAGAAATTAATTAATATAAATATGTCTAAGACCACTAGGGAATTGATGCAAATACCAGTCAGTCAGTCAGTCAGTCAGTCACAGCACCTTCAGACAATGGTAGCAAAAGCAGCATCTAAGAAAAAGCAGGAGCCTCTGAATACACCCACAATACCTCTGCACTGAAACTTGTAGTATGTTTGCGAGACTAGTTAGATTCAGAAAGAAGTACGGAAAGAAAAATTGTTACTGCAGTATTGTCACTGCAGTGTGATGACATAAGCAAGATGACCAAACCATCTCATACTCTGCACATAAAAAATAAGCAGGTTTATAAAGAAAACATGTAACTGATGTAGGACAACGCAATCTGTCAACCCTTTGGGCTGCATGCATAACCTCCGTACCATAGCTGACTCAATTTACCAGTGCTGCAAAACCATATACAAATAGTCACAGACAGCGACCAATTAAATTATGAACGCTTCATTAAACAACTAATATTAACTCCAGTTGCAATACCTTGAACAACTCAGCCATTGTGTGTGTGTGTGTGTGTGTGTGTGTGTGTGTGTGTGTGTGTGTGTGTGTGTGTGTGAGAGAGAGTGAGAGCCAGTGAGAGCCAGAGAGAGAGAGAGAGAGAGAGAGAGAGAGAGAGAGAGAGAGAGAGAGAGAGAAGAGAGAGAGAGAGAGAGAGAGAGAGAGAGAGAGAGAGAGAGAGAGAGAGAGAGAGAGAGAGAAAGAGAGAAGAGAGAGAGAGAGAGAGAGAGAGAGAGAGAGAGAGAGAGAGAGTCTCAATCAAGTTTAAGATGGACGCATGTTTATGGCATATGGAGGGCCAGGTTGTATCCATGCCATGCAACACATGCCATGTCAGACATTGCATTTTGTAAGCAGTACAAATTATAACAATAACATGAAACCTTAATGCTGGCACTTACTTTGAGACGATCCACATGAGTAGCAGGAAAACAAGGACAGGTTCAAAGCCTTTGTCCGGATGAAGGACAAACCCTGCCGGCCATAATTACTTTAATGTATTTCTGTGAAAGAAGATAAGGGAAAGTGATAAGATATATTGTATATATATATGTACGCTGTTTTTTGTCTTGCTTGTGCTGCTGTTGCTGCTGCTGCTGCTCTGACAATTCTATTAAAAAAAAATTATATATATATATATATATATATATATATATATATATATATATATATATATATATATATATATATTCAGAGCAATCACTGAATGACACACCTGGGAACAATCAAAGCATTGGTTCAAATTATATATTGACCTAATGTATTTTAATTGTGTTTAGTTATGTTTTTGTAGTAAAGTTTTTGATCATTCTTGATAAAGACCAAAAAAAGACCAACTGACACATAATTTAAACGAACACATGTAATACACTTTTCTTACCACAAGATGGCGGTGCAACATGGCGCAAAAGAATCCCAGGTAGTTCAATTTAAAAGAAATGCAGGTCTACCCAGAGAACTTTTCAAACATTTCGCTACACACTAATCAGATTGTATAACATTTAGGTGTATTATGAATACATACAACTGAGCAAAGAATGTTCAAGGGTACATGTATTTATTTGTATTTTTTTAGTGCACTAGTGAAATAATGCAATTCTTATCTTATCAGCATGACAATTTATCAGTCGAACACTTTTTGAAGCTTAGCGATCGCTTCATTGCAAACAGAACATCTCCCGTTACCATAACATGTACAGGTTAGATGCAAGCAATTTGTGACCCAAAGCTTCTTCTTATTACATGCATTGCATTTAAAGGAGAAGTTCGAGGGCCATTCGATTTCTGTGGCCGGAGGGGATTGCTGTTTGCACATACTACACGTAATTTCTACATAACTGTTACTCATAGCCAACAGATATGAAACACAGTCATTGCAGTAAAGATGTCCACACTGAAGGAAGGCATCCGATGGTTTGTAACAAATGCAGCAGGCATAAGGTTCAATGTGATCTGATTCATCTGTCATTGGTTCATGCGGCGAAGCTACAAAATAGGCAAATAATCCAAAATTAGTACATGACTATACACCTATGAATGAACAATTGATGACAATGAACATGTATAAGTGAGGTTTTTACCTGCAGCGATCTCGTGATTGTCTCCTTGCAGCTCTTGAACAAGTGGCTCTGAAAATATTCCATTTGGACCCCTGTACTGAGCATTTGGGAAGAAACGCCCATCCTCTTGTATGGCAGCATTCACGCTGGACTTGATACTCTCACAATAAACGATAACTTCTATATCATCATCTGGAGAGTCTGAGGTTTCCCTCCTAGCAGGCACGTGGTAAGGATTGTATCTCAGTAGGCTTCGTTTAGTTCTCATTTTGATCGGAACCATGTTGTTGTGGAATTTTGGTATCTTAGGTTTTTCGTCATATTTATCATCATAAGGGGTCTTGTCTATATATACTATTTCCATCTCGTGGTTAACCAGGGCCATACAGGGAGCCCTCCCTGACAAGGCCGTTTTAGAATCGCAGACGCTGGAGCACACAATGTCATACGTCTTCATCAGGTCACATATTCTCTGTGATTCCTGGCATTTCATTATTATCATCTGAGACCCAGGAAGCATCACCGTCACACTGTGTGGTTTCTGTGGTACACAGAAAGTTGAAAGGAACATTAAATTAATTGTATTACATAAATGATAAAATAATATAAGTAGCTGTAGCTTGTGACTTACATGGGGGCACGTCAGCTTCATAATCGTCTCATTGTCAGCACCAAAAGACTTCAATGTCCAATCAAATCTTCTAATTACTGCCTTTGTGTCTGTAATATGGTCACGGAAATTTTGTCCGGGTCGAACGCCCGTATGCATAATGCTGTATTTGTGGGCACGTGTTGGGTTTTTCATTTTCAGCAATTCCTCAAACAAGGACATTTCCATAGCAAATAGAGGGGAATCTGACCACAGATTACTTATTACCGCCAGAAGCTTTTTAGTGTATTCTACAACATGGTTGGGGGCTATCTGAACGCAAATCAGTGTCAGCTCTGCTTTCTCATGGTAGACCCAATGACTTGTGTACCACTTATGGACATGGTCTGTGACCATGTTGACGTGCGGCAGTGAAGAATGTGCCCATTTGACAATGATTGTGGCATATTCCATTATCCCTCACTAAATGATAAAAAAACAAACAAAACGACAACAGTTATTTTGGAGAAAAAAAAGGTACACACCGACCAACCTAGAAAATTTTAAATAAACTCACATAATTTGACCATGTGACATTATTTAGGTTTTACATTTACCCTTTTACAAATATGTAATTACATTTGTGTTGTTGGAGATTATTGAAATTAATTAAATGTACTGTGAATGCTGAATGTAAGGAAATGTTGAGGTTTAAGCTATAAAATATAGCTTAAACATTGTGACTGTCACAGACATACAGACAGACAGACAGACAGACAGACAGACAGACAGACAGACAGACAGACAGACAGACAGGCTGGCTGGCTGACTGACTGACTGGTTGTCGACCCCTGGGTAACATTAAACGTAGTTATTACTAACAATAACCCCTTAAATTTCTTATAACTTCCACAATTAACGGAAATACACTTTTAAAAATTGACAATTGTAGTGAATGTATACTTTTACATTTTAATTGTAATTCAGTTAATTAAGATGGACATATTATGTACCATTATACAAATGTGTGACAATTCATTAAAAAAAAGAATAGCTTTAAAATAATTATCCCTAATAGAATTTGTATTACCAGAGCTGAGTTTTTTTTTAAACAAAAGCTGGAGCTATTGAATTTCAAATTAAAAAAGATTGACATTTAATTTACGTTTATGATATTATAATAAATATTATAATATTATAATAAAAAAATAATATAAATAAAAACTTATTATTTATTTATTTATTTATTTATTTATTTATTTATTTATTTATTTATTTATTTATTATATGTTTTTATTTATTTTATATTTGATACTATAATATATAGCTTTCCAATGTTTAAAAACTCAGCAGATTAAACCTGTAACTTAGACACAAAGCAACATTAGACACTTCTAAATGACACTTACAGTTTTCTTCAAGACGCCTTTGAATGAACGATATGGTCAAGCAGCGACTCAGATGTGGTGTTACTAGAAAACAAGAAACAAGAATGAAATTTAACAAGATAATAATAATATATATTTTTTAATAATATAAATAACATATATAATGTTAGACAGACCCGCGCACATGCACACAAACACGCACGCGCGGTTCAAAAACTCAGCAGATTAAACCTGTAACGTAGACACAAAGCAACATTAGACACTTCTAAATGGCACTTACAGTTTTTCAAAGAATGAATGAAGCCTTCCAGGTAAATATTTGGAGAGAATTGTCCAAGTCCCATCTGCCTGCTTTTAAATGTTTTACAATGCAAACCAAAAAAGCAAAAAAGCTTTGTGATTGGACATCAAGTTTTGGATGTAAAGAAAACCAATCAGGATCGCATTTGCCTAGTGACTCAAAGCCATTAAACCTAATGCGTCATGTTTGGTGAGCGCCTCCCTTCACTAAGTGAGTTAAGAGAAACATATAGAGAAGGCGTAAACAATTAGGATGGTATGGTACGTCAGCTTCATAAGTGTCTCATTGTCAGCACCAAAAGACTTCAATGTACAATCAAATCTTATAATTACTGCCTTCACGTCAGTTATACGGTCTTTTGGTGCAGGCTGGCTGACTGACTGAGTGACTGACTGGTTGTCGACCCCTGGGTAACATTAAACATAGTTATTACTAACAATAACCCCTTAAATTTCTTATAACTTCTACAATGAACGGAAATACACTTTTAAAAATGGACAATTGTAGTGAATGTATACATTTACATTTTAATTGTAATTCAGTTAATTACGATGGACATATTATGTACCATTATACAAATGTGTGACAATTCATTAAAATAAAGAATAGCTTTAAAATAATTATCCCTAATAGAATTTGTATTACCAGAGCTGAGTTTTTTTTTTTTAAACAAAAGCTGGAGCTATTGAATTTCAAATTAAAAAAGGTTGAAATTTAATTTACGTTTATGATATTATAATTAAAAATATATAAAACATTTTTATGGAAAGTGCACTGTAAATCTAAATAGGTTTTTACAATCACTGCTCATCTACAAAAAATAATTTATTTTAAAACAGCCTAGGTTTTCAGGCAAAACTGAAGAGGCTGCAGTAATATTTTATATTTGATACTATAATATATAGCTTTCCAATGTTTAAAAACTCAGCAGATTAAACCTGTAACTTAGACACAAAGCAACATTAGACACTTCTAAATGACACTTACAGTTTTCTTCAAGACGCCTTTGAATGAACGATATGGTCAAGCAGCGACTCAGATGTGGTGTTACTAGAAAACAAGAAACAAGAATGAAATTTAACAAGATAATAATAATATATATATTTTTGATAATATAAATAACATATATAATGTTAGACAGACCCGCACACAAACACGCACGCACGGTTTAAAAACTCAGCAGATTAAACCTGTAACTTAGACACAAAGCAACATTAGACACTTCTAAATGGCACTTACAGTTTTTCAAAGAATGAATGAAGCCTTCCAGGGAAATATTTGGAGAGAATTGTCCAAGTCCCATCTGCCTGCTTTTAAATGTTTTACAATGCAAACCAAAAAAGCAAAAAAGCTTTGTGATTGGACATCAAGTTGTGGATGTAAAGGTAACCAATCAGGATGGCGTTTGCCTAGTGACTCAAAGCCATTAAACCTAACGCGTCATGTTTGGTGGGCGCCTCCCAGATAACATAGTAATAGATTTTGAGAAACTGCACTAAGTGAGTTAAGAGAAACATATAGAGAAGGCGTAAACAATTAGGATGGTATGGCACGTCAGCTTCATCATTGTCAGCACCAAAAGACTTCAATGTACAATAAAATCTTATAATTACTGCCTTCACGTCAGTTATACGGTCTTTTGGTGCAGGCTGGCTGACTGACTGAGTGACTGACTGGTTGTCGACCCCTGGGTAACATTAAACGTAGTTATTACTAACAATAACTCCTTAAATTTCTTATAACTTCCACAATGAACGGAAATACACTTTTAAAAATGAACAATTGTAGTGAATGTATACTTTTACATTTTAATTGTAATTCAGTTAATTAAGATGGACATATTATGTACCATTATACAAATGTGTGACAATTCATTAAAAAAAGAATAGCTTTAAAATAATTATCCCTAATAGAATTTGTATTACCAGAGCTGAGTTTTTTTTTAAACAAAAGCTGGAGCTATTGAATTTCAAATTAAAAAAGATTGACATTTAATTTACGTTTATGATATTATAATAAATATTATAATATTATAATAAAAAAATAATATAAATAAAAAACATATTATATATATATATATATATATATATATATATATATATATATATATATATATATATATATATATATATATATATATTTATTTATTATATGTTTTTATTTATTTTATATTTGATACTATAATATATAGCTCTCCAATGTTTAAAAACTCAACAGATTAAACCTGTAGCTTAGACACAGAGCAACATTAGACACTTCTAAATGGCACTTACAGTTTTTTCCAAGAACGAATGAAGCCTTCCAGGGAAATATTTGGAGAGAAATCCTATTAGGATGGCGTTTGCCTTGTGACTCAAAGCCATTAAACCTAATGTGTCATGTTTGGTGGGTGCCTCCCTTCACTAAGTGAGAGAAAGAGAAACATATAGAGAAGGCAAAAACAATTAGGATGTTTCTCAATTCAACACATCACAAAAATAAAATTAAATTAGAATTAGCAGTTTTTATATCCAGACTCTTTATTTATGCTCCAAAAATATTTGAAAAGAAGACATCTGTAGGATTTAATTGATTTTTAAAATATTTTATAGTGAAAGCATACATATAAAAAACTAAATGTATAACCAAGGTTTCGCATTTTCATTTTTGAGTGATGATATTGTAATAATGATAAGGATAAAACAGCATAGTAATTATGACCAGATACTGGTTGATGTGGATGTTTACTGAAACAGATAACATAGAATTAGATTTTGAGAAACTGCTTATATGACATGCACAAGTGACACGGCTCTGTCACACAAGTGCTGACATCTAATGTTCTGTTTGACTGACTGATTGTTTATGTGTTGGAAAAATACTGCATTTAATCATTGAAACATATTTTGCTGAAGCCTCGTTAGCTGTGCTATAGCTTATTTAAGATTTACAAAGGGAACTAACAATTCCCCCTAACATTATGATCTGTGTCGGCCTTTTACACCCTGGTCTCTGGTTCCTTTCTGTATGATCGCTCACCAGACCCAGGGTCTGATATTGGTTGGAGAACAACAATATGCTCCCTGAATGGATAATAAATTTTTGCCCCACAGTATAAATTAAGATTCTAATTGCTTTAATGTTGCATATTTCTATACAGGCAAATATCAGGATCGATACACCAGGAAACTCAACTGAGGAAGATGACGAGGTGTACGTATTAATGGTCACCGGGTGATAACTGAAGAGAGTGTCGTCAGAGTGATATGGAATTGGGTGTGTATTCAAAGGTTTTTGAATCCACCTTTAAATCCTACAGTGAGAAAATTGTATTTTACAGCATTTTCAGATTTTTTTTTCTTAAAGTTTACTGGTTTAAGCATGGCTTATATATATATGTATATCCTATTAGTGTGTGATGTTAACGTGACTGTTTTGCAACCTTTGTATTTTGGTAGAATTGTTCTTTCTGGCATAGAGTCAAGGAAACATGAGTTATGACTTATCTTACATATTTGTGACAACTTTTTTACTTTTTACAGCAGTTCTGTATTAGGAATAATTGATTATTTTCTCTCAAATCATGTCCAATAAATTCACAATCATTGATTTAAATTTTAAGGCTGTGTCTGTTTGACTTCTCTGAAGAAGTTGATATTATGTGTTGAGTTGTTAGTATCATTTCATACTTTGATAGATCTTTTTATTTATTCATCTTAATGTTTACTTAATGTTTAAACTTAATATCTGTCTCCTGAGAAGACTGCAGTCTTCTTCTACAGTGAGGTCATCAAAAAGTCAAACTCTGTCCTGGGGTGCAATCTGGACACGGTGCAGGAGGTGGGTGAGAAAAGGGTCCTGGCTAAACTCACATTCATCCTTGACCAGGTCTCTCACCCACTGGAGGACTCACTGTCTGCTCTGGAGAGCAGCTTCAGTAACAGGCTGATTAACCCTCACTGTGTAAAGTGTTGCAGATCTTTCCTA
>NW_026577851.1:0-25057 GCF_900634795.4 Betta splendens | reverse complement strand
ATGTGTAATTACAGTTTATGCTATTTAAAATTCTCATATCCTGAATAAGAAAATAATTTAATGTGTCTGTAGTTGAGCTGCTTACTTGACACTAATTGCAGAGTTACTTAGTTTCTGTAACTACCGATGTCTCATTCTCATTTGTTTAAATCCTAAATAATTAAAATGTGTTCACAGGTTTAGTTGCAAAGGTTGACATCTTACAACCTAAACAGACCAAGGACGGGGTCCTGCTGCAGTGTCTGGTTTCAGATGCGTCTCCTGATTTTCAACTGAAAATCTCCTGGTTCGACAGCTCTGGAAACAAACTCAATTCACAATTAGAGAAAAAAAAAAATGGAGAACTCCACATCCTCCAAACTACTGTGACCAAGAGTGATACTTATCGCTGTGATGCAACAATGGAGGAACTTAGTCATCAGATTGATGATAATGTCACTGTCACAGGTGAGTTTCTGTGTAACCTGATTAATAACTTTAGCTCTTTTTTCAAATAAAATCTACTGATGTTGAAAATGTTTAGGAATTATTGAGAATTAATGTCACTCATTCATCTTCAGAGAGAGAATCAGAGATTCGAGGGAAACGGCTGTCATTCAAGCACAGTTTGTTGGAAAATCTCATAAACATTTGTCTGATAGTTAATAAATCTGTGTCAGGTTCACAACCAAACAGCTGTGACCACATCTAAAGTCATTAACTTCTATCAGATATGTTACAATATGTTCCTATAGTTTTTCTTTAGTTTATCAAGTATCATGACCGCTTCTTAGTGGAAACATTGTTATTTCTATTTAAGATTTAAACAAAACATTTGTGTCTGCAAATGTCTTAAAACAGTTGTTGATTTATATGTTTTATTTTTTATTTAGATAAAGACTTAATCAACACATCAGGTGAGTCCAACCATCACTGAGTCCATCACAGTGTTTCCCTCCAGATCCTCAGTTCACCACCTTTGATCTGTGACTGTAGATATCTCCTGTTGCTGTGGAGCAGATCGGTTCCTGCACCACATGTTTAAAGCTTTATTGTAACAACAGTGACTGTAAATATTTTAAAGCTCATGGTCCTTGTGGCGTTGCTGCGTCGTCACTGACTCCTGATGTGATTCCTCTGATTGATGGAGCAGAGCAGGAAGCATGAAGCTTCAGTTCAGGCAGCAGTGAAGCAAGGCAGCAAAGCAGAGTGCGACTCCTCATGAAGCGTCCAGGACGACGCTCGCTCTTCTTCAGCAGATCACGCTCTGCTCATGTGTCGGTCTCTTCCTGGTGGATCCTGGACCACGTGGAGCCTCAGGGTTTCACCAGGAGGAGGCTCACACGTCAAACAGGGTGGAGGGTTGCTAGTTTGATGCCACGTGGTGAACTGCTGCTGTGTGAGGTCACTTTGGACCAAAGCATCAGTCGAGTCACGAAATTAAACAGCAGCAGGTTTTAAACATTGAGTCTCATTGAGTCACTGTAGTTTAATTAAAGACAGTATAACCAACGAGATTTACTCTGAGACGTCAGTAACTTTTGGCTTTTAGACGCTGGATCCATGTTAAGTCCAACCTCACTTTGAATTATGTTAACGTTTGAAAATATTATTTTATGTTTACATTGTTCATTTTATGACAATATCAGGTTTTTATCATCGTATTTACTGAGGTTTAATGCTTTTTGTTTTATGTTCTCAGCTTTGATCAGTTTTATTGTTTGTGTGATGATGAAGATGAAGAAACAATGTTTCACCTCCATTATCTGTGTCACACTAACGTTTGTTCTGTGTTTCAGGGTCAAACATCCCATTGATCATTGGATTGGTTGTCGCAGGTGTGGCTCTTATAATTGTGGCTGTATTTATATATAAACGCTGTTAGAAAAACAGGTAAGTTTAAAGTGTTTTCATCAGCATAACATCAGAATGTTTTGTTCCATCAGCTTCTGTCTGAGCTTTTTATTCTTCGTCCACTTCAAATGTTCCTAAATGTCAAATGATGTTCAGACGTCATTTCTTGCAGCTGAATTGATGAGGTTCAGGTTGAATTCTTGTAGAAGTTGAGGCAGAGACATGAACGTTGTGTTTCAGACACATTTCAATGTTTCCTCTCATGGTCCACGTTGTGACTGAGGCTCTTTTCCTGTTCATCAGCTCAGATCTTAGTAGAAACTAAAGCTGGTGTCTGTGTCCAACTCTGAGCCTTGACTGTAGTTCAGCAGCTTGAGGTGCAGACGGCCTCCAGGAAGCTGAACATGGACTGATGCTCTGTCACTGTGACATCATCCACACATGAACACGTGATCGCTGCTGCAGCATCAGAGCAGAAACTAAACTCTGATTATGTTGATTTACAATATTATTTCTCTGTTTGGATTCAGAGTCAGTGCCCTTCTCCCTCCATCATTTCTCGAATCTTCTTTACATCCAGTTCCTTACAGGCACTTACACTGATGCAGTTGCTGAGGATCAATGATTAAATGTAGAATAAAAACAGGTTTTGATGCATTAACTTTGAACCATTTAGTACAAACTACTGAGTAGTTTGAAAAAGCCCCATTGTTTCCTCTGTTAGGGAGGATTCATAGAGACCTGCTAAAACTAAACTAATCACAATCTATGAGTTTTATGCACCAACATCTGATCTGAGGATCATTAATCAGAATCAAAGGCTGTGAACTTTTAAATTGTATGTATTCAATATGGCCGTTCGGAGCTGTGGACGCAGGGTCTCTGGTGCCTGTCGTGGTGGTAATCCCCGAACCCGGTGGTGGACGCCGGAGGTAAGGGACGCCATCAAGCTGAAGAAGGAGTCCTACCAGGTATGGTTGACCTGTAGGACTCCTGAGGCAGCTGATGGGTACCGGCAGGCCAAGCGTGCTGCAGCCCGTGCCGTTGCGGAGGCAAAAACTCGGGCTTGGGAGGAGTTCGGGGAGGCCATGGAGGAGGACTATCGCTCGGCCTCAAAGAGATTCTGGCAAACCGTCCGGCGCCTCAGGAGGGGGAAGCAGTTCTTTACCAACTCTGTTTTCAGTGGAGGTGGTGAGCTGTTGACCTCAACTGGGGATGTTATCGGACGGTGGAGGGAGTACTTTGAGGATCTCCTCAACCCCTCCGACATGCCTTCTGCTGAGGAAGCAGAGGCAGGGGACTCAGAGGCGGACTCGCCCATCACCCAGGCTGAGGTCACTGAGGTAGTTAGTAAGCTCCTCGGTGGCAGAGCAGCGGGGGTGGATGAGATCCGTCCTGAGTACCTCAAGTCTCTGGATGTTGTGGGGCTGTCTTGGGTGACACGCCTCTGCAACATCACGTGGAGGAGGGGGACAGTTCCTCTGGACTGGACAACCGGGGTGGTTGTCCCTCTTTACAAAAAGGGGGACAGGAGAGTGTGTTCCAACTATAGGGGGATCACACTTCTCAGCCTCCCTGGGAAAGTCTATGCCAGGGTACTGGAGAGGAGAATTCGGCCGATAGTCCAACCTCGGATACAGGAGGAACAATGTGGTTTTCGGCCTGGTCTTGGAACGCTGGACCAGCTTTATACCCTCAGCAGGGTGCTTGAGGGTTTGTGGGAGTTTGCCCAACCAGTCTACATGTGCTTTGTGGATCTGGAGAAGGCATTCGACCGCGTCCCTCGTGACATCCTGTGGGGGGTGCTCCGGGAGTATGGAGTCCAGGGCCGTTTGCTAAGGGCTGTTCGGTCTCTGTACAACCGGAGCAGGAGCTTGGTTCGCATTGCCAGCAAGAAGTCAGACCTGTTCCCGGTGCATGTTGGACTTCGGCAGGGCTGCCCTTTGTCACCGGTTCTGTTCATTATTTTTATGGACAGAATTTCTAGGCGCAGCCAGGGGCCGGAGGGGGTCTGGTTTGGGGACCAGAGGATAGCATCTCTGCTTTTTGCAGATGATGTTGTCCTGTTGGCTTCGTCAGGCCAGCACCTCCAGCGTGCGCTGGTGTGGTTTGCAGCTGAGTGTGAAGCGGCTGGGATGAGAATCAGTTCCTCCAAATCTGAGGCCATGGTTCTCGACCGGAAAAAGGTGGTTTGCTCTCTCCAGGTTGGAGAAGAGTTCCTGCCTCAAGTGGAGGAGTTTAAGTATCTTGGGGTCTTGTTCACGAGTGAGGGAAGGAAGGAGCGTGAGTTTGACAGACGGATCGGTGTGGCGGCTGCAGTAATGCGGTCGGTGTATCGGTCCGTCGTGGTGAAGAGGGAGCTGAGCCGAAAGGCAAAGCTCTCAATTTACCGGTCAATCTACGTTCCTACCCTCACCTATGGTCATGAGCTATGGGTCATGACCGAAAGGGCAAGGTCACGGATACAAGTGGCTGAAATGAGCTTCCTCCGCAGGGTGGCTGGGCGCTTCCTTAGAGATAAGGTGAGGAGCTCTGTCACCCGGGAGGAGCTCGGAGTAGAGTCGCTGCTCCTCCACATCGAGAGGAGCCAGTTGAGGTGGCTCGGGCATCTTGTTCGGATGCCTCCTGGACGCCTCCCTGGGGAGGTGTTCCGGGCATGTCCCACCGGTAAGAGGCCCCGAGGAAGACCTAGGACTCGCTGGAGAGACTACGTCTCTCGGCTGGCCTGGGAACGTCTTGGGGTCCCACCGGAAGAGCTGGAGGAAGTGTCCGGGGAGAGGGAAGTCTGGAACTCTCTGCTTAGACTGCTGCCCCCGCGACCCGGCCCCGGATAAGCGGATGAAAATGGATGGATGGATGGATGGATGGATGTATTCAATTTGGGAGCAGCTGTTCCTGGATCAGCATCTTGGTGCTGGTGATTTAAAGCAGTGTGTTAGTAGCAGTGGGTGACAGTGAAGTCCTGCTTTGATCAACGCTTGATGCTTTTCGCTGCTCAGATGTCATTTAGTTGGATCTCCACCAGTTACAGGGGCTGTTAGGTAACAGCCTTTGACTTTTAATAAGATTAAGATAATTGATAGTGTTTCCTACTAAGGTTAAAATAATATATGGTGTTTCCTGCAGTATGTGCAGGAAAGGATCCAGAAAAACCATGTGATTTTTAGACATTCTGGTACATTTATTCATCTCTCTTGTTCATGGTTAGACACAGAAGTGCAATTTCTCTTTTTTTTCACATTTTGGTATATTTTTCACAACGCCATCCTACAGTAGCACTATTTTTTGGTTCTCAAACTCCTCTATGTCGACTCTAAGCAGACCACTCACAGAACCATCTGTGGTTTTGCTCAGATAAACTCCAAAACTGGATTTCCAACACACAAACACTTGGACACAGTTGATCAGCAGCATTGTTGTCGCCTACAGTGACACAGAGCTAAGCAGCTGTTACATGTTACAGAATGCTGCTGGGGCTCAGAGACCACAGTCTGTTGCTCCAGCTTAAATCATGTGGGAGAAACAGAGCTCCGCTCTTCGCTGCCAACCATGTGTGGCTTTAGTTGTGTGGTCGCTGCTTAGTGTCAAAAGAACACATCGAAGGAAACAAACAGAAAACATGACAACTCTGGCTCCAAAAAAGAGTAAAAGAAAGTTTAATTGAAATTACGAATCCTCTGTGTTATTTCCTTAGGTCAGGGGAGATGTACAAAATGTAACTTCCAGACATCTTGTTGGGACATTGAATCCAGACCGGGATGTGACACAGAACCTCATCTGGACTTTGTTTTAGTGTCCACATGCCTCAACCTAACATGATGTTACAGTGATTTTATTTCACATTGTCTTAGTTCACCCTGTGTTTACCTGAACAGGTGTTCGGTTTTGTTTTTTCTGTTTTCAGTCCATGTTGATGTAAATGTCTGACGTCACTATAAACAGACATTGATGATTCTGCAGGAACCTGATGGTAAAACCTTCCAGCTTCACGTAAACACAGGCTGCAGAACCATTGGTGAATATGATTATTTACATTATTGTGCAGCTTTGAAGTCAAATGTAACTTGAGTTGCTGTTAAAAGCATTTAAAGGATTTTACCAACATATTTCTGCTTCAATTCCAAATATTTCACCTGATGAAATATATAATTAAATATGTATTTTATGTGAAGAAGCAGCTGAGGTTTAACTATAAACAAGTGAGCGACCCTGAGACCTGAACAGAGGAACCAGCTGGAGGAAACAGTCGTTCCTCGTTTAAAGTGATCAGAGGCTTAATTGATTCATTGGCTTAAAGTTGATGTTTATAATGTGAATATTTAGCAGCTACATTCAACAAAATGTGACTTTTGTTTAATGGTTCCTTCTTTTCTGTATAAAGTGTTGGTCCAAAGTCTGAACATGTTCATGTGGTTAACAGTACAGTTACAGTTAGCATTTAGTCGTTTTTATTTTTTTAACTTCAGCTTTTTCAGAGTTTGTCATGTTAATTCATTTTCATGATGTAACATTTCTATAATTTATCTATTTAGTGTCAGATACAATTTTTATGCTACAATATATGTTTGATTTAGTTCAGATACTGTTTATAACTGTTATAATGTTAGTTCAGATTCAGGTTTTACTTGAGATCAGATTGTTTCGTAGAGAAATTAAAATAGTTTCTGTTTGTCTCATAACAAATATTTGTCATAATTAAATAATCTTTACTGTGCAAACATTTAATTAAATAATATACTCAAACAGGTTGTAGATATTTTTTCTTTGTAGAAGAAGAAAGCCTTTATTGCTCATTATCACATACAATGTAACAACAAAATTGGTCTTCTGCATTTAACCCATCCCCTGGGGAGCAGTGGGCTGCCATGCATTGAGTTAGTGTGAAGGTCTTATTTAAGGACACACTTGGTGCTCTGATGTGGGTTTGATCATGCGACCTTCTGCTCCCCAACCCTCTAATACTCTACCAACTTTCTTAAAGAAAAACTAAAATAATTAAAACATTTTGTTTGATAAAATATTAAAACGTCCAACAATGACTTATACTCGTTGTTGATGTTTTTTTATTTGTGTGTTGTTCAATAACATGTATTTGTTTTTAGAAGCTGTAGATGATGTCATTAAATATTACTGTGCAAACACAGAGCAACATGTTTATGCTCAGAGCTGCACATGGTGAAATCAAACAGCCTCTACATAGAAGAAGAACCAACATTAGGCCCAGTTTCAGCGTTCAATCTTCATCTGAAGGACAAAGGCCTGAAGACGACGACGTCCAGTTTATGTCTCTGAACTTTATTCTGACAGCATTAAATATTTCTCTGCATCCTCTCAGACCTTTGGCTGCAGATTCTTGATCTCTGAACTGTTAGACTCTGACTGTGTTGTGGAAATAACAGTGGTGAATGTTGGGTTTCCTGTTGGTATCTGCCGTCAAAGCACAAACCTGTTGCTAAGCAGAGAAACGAAGCCTATGCCTGTGTGATATAAAACTACCGCAACTCTGAAAGTTCCAGGAACCTGAAGCTCGTTAACAAGAACATGAACCTGAACAGGAACCTGAAGCTCGTTAACAAGAACATGAAGCATGAACACGTCATCAGGGTCTCAGTGTTCAGGCAGCAAAGAAACATCTAGAACTAAAACCTGAGGTTCATTAATGTGAGACGGTTCAAACATAAAGCTGAAGAACATTTTAACCTGTATTTATTTAGTTTGACTCCAATTCCTGTGACATCGGCTCTTTAGTTCATGTTTAAACGTGATGTAAACATCTGAATTTCCTCTTTAGTTTTACACAACTTCTTACCAGATTAAATTAAAGTATAGGAAGCAGCTGATTGTGAATCTTGTCTAAACATAAAAACAGATGTTTGATGAGCAGCTGCTCTTCAAGTATTTATAATGTGGTCACAACCTGCAGCTTCACAGTTAATCATTTATGAATGAAGGATTTCATCATCGTTTTATCAGGACACGTTGTTTTGTGGAACATTTTACTTTTGTTTCCTGTTTGACAAAGTGAAGATTGGGTCCAGATAAAGTTTCCTCTTGTTTCTGACTTTGTTTAATGATCACATCTAATGTTCCTGCAGCTGCTTCACCTCTTATCTGTTTGCTTTCATCGTATGAGCAGGTCGATCATCAGGTACAAAACAAACAATTAGATTTATGCCTATTATTCCAGCAGCAACTCCTGTTGACAAACGTCAAACAGGTTGAACCAGAGAAACTACTGTACAAACGGCGCCCCCTGGTGGATAGAGTGGGTCTCCACCTGTTAGAACAGCAGTAATGAGGACTTCGAGGTGCGTGTGCGGCAGCACAATGTAGGTAAACGCTACGGGCGCCGTACATGCAGGGGACGGCAGAAATAGAGGAAGAAAAAACTAATCCACTGTTCTTAAAACTAGAATTCAGAAAAGATTAAGCCCGCCACATTAATTTAACTGCATAGCAGCAAAGCCTACTGATTAGTAGTACTAATAATAATAACAACAATATAGCCTACCTGCCTAAAACGCCTCCCCTCTCTTCAAATTAATCCGACTATACCTGCTACACGGAGGTTATTTTTGATGGATCAACAACATGTCAAAACGTGACTGGTGCCCAGGAAAGGAAAAGGAGAAAAGAAGAGGATGAGAAACCCGAAAAAGGCAGAGGTTATGTTACGGTTAAGATTATGTCAGTGATATTATTTTGCTGTTTTCGAACGATTACCGAACCGCGGTCAAATGAGTCGTATATTCGAGGTGCGCGATTCGTGCGATAGTTACGATAACAGTGTTGCGATCACCGGGAAGAGCGGAGACGCTCACTCTAATGAGCAACTGAGGCGATATTAGGAATAATGTCGTAAGGATCAATCAAGGTTAAGAAATCCTGGAATTTACAGTGAAAAAAATGTTTAAAAAATATTAATTGATGGAAAATATAAAAAGGGAATTGACCTCTATTCTAAAACTTGGATTTGAATAAAATTACTTCTTCAAATTGGTACATCACCATTCCTTCACAGTTCTGCTAAGTACTACCTCGACTACTACCACAGTAAATATCAAATACGTTTACTGTATAAATATATTTTAGAGTTATCCATAAATAAACTTGCACAGAGGTTCAATTGATATCAATAGCTGAACTTTGACCTTTTATAAAATGACTTCCTCAAATTGGTACATCACTTCAAAGAGTTTTCTTTTATTTAATGATTATAAAAATTGTAGATTCACACTGAGGGCATTACAACTATGAATTAACGAGCAGCTTCTGACGTTATCACGCCATTCAATGGTCATTATCAGTGGTTATCAGCCCATACGTATGAGCCGGTAGGTGCCCATCTACCTGCTGGCAGCGGTGAATAGGTGCGGTAGATCGTTATCAATGATCCGTAAGGTTGATCACGGCTCGGATGATTTAACCAGCAGAGTCAGTGGGGGCGCTGTTGAGTGGTTGTTGTTCCGACGGGAGGATCAAAGTTTTTGATTTTGATTTATTAGCGAGCATAACTTAGCAAGTAGCTAGCGGTATTGTGTTAGCTAACTGTAACTTGATGCTGGATAACCCCCACCCGTTATCCAGCCCTAACCCTAACCACAATAACCTCTAAAGCTGCTGAACATAGCAACTTAGCTACAGTAGCTGCTAGCTGTTCGCGAGTAGGGAGAGCGGGCACCTACTGGCCCGTACGAATGCGCTGATAAGTTCTGATCAGCCCATTCGTTATGGCTGATAACATCCGAAGCGGGTGGAATTAACACGTGTAGAATTAAATACATAACAAAAAAGTGTGAAACAACTGAAAATATGACCTGAAATGGTTGTCACTTCACAGGTGTGCCCTCTCAGGTTTAATAAGTGAGATTACTTGCTTTATAAATGGGGTTGGGACCATCAGTTGTGTTGTGCAGAAGTCAGGTGGATACACATCTGATAGTGCTACTGAATAGACTGTTATAATTTGTATTATGGCAAGAAAAAAGCAGCTAAGTAAGAAAAACGAGTGGCCATCATTACTTTAAGAAGTAATGGTCAGTCAGTCCAACAAATTGGGAAAACTTTGAGTTTCCCAATTGTCCTTAAGTGCAGTCACAAACCATGAAGCGCTGCAAAGAAAGTGTCTCACTTGCGAACAGCCCCAGGAAAGAAAGACCAAGAGTCACCTCTGCTGTGGAGGACAAGTTAATCTGAGTCACCAGCCTTAGAAATCACAGGTTAACAGCAGCTCGGATTAGAGACCAGGTCAATGCGACAGAATTCTAGCAGCAGACACATCTCTAGAGGCAGGCCTTCATGGTAGAATATCTGCTAGGAAACCGCCAAGACTTGTTTGGGCTAAAGAACTCAAGTAATGGACATTAGACCAGTGGAAATCTGTGCTTTGGTCTAAAGAATCCAAATGTGAGGTCTTTGGTTCCAACGACCATGTCTTTGTGCAACGCAGAAGGTGAACGGATGGACTCTACATGCCATCTTCATGCCATCACCTGAAAGATAAGATCATGGCGAGATTAAGCAGGCAACCACAAAGACAACTACAACGGCCAAGTGAAGTACCATCAGAAAGTCTCATGGAAGATGTGAATGCAGCATTGAGAGCGATCCCTACCACAACAATCACAGAAACCAATGAGCTGATATACGCTTCAGCATCAGTGATCCTAGAGGTGCTTGGCTATAAGAGCAACCATGGGAACCATGCGAAACAATACCCACCATGGAAACGAAGGTCGGAGGCAAAAATCAAGGCAGCTCGGAGGGAAGTGAGCCAAATGACAGAGGCCCAGAGAGGTGCAATGAAAAGACCGATGCCCAAGAGGTACAGCCAGATGCCCATACCTGAAGCACTCGAAACTGCCAAGCAAAGGCTACAAGCCTTGGCCAGCCGCCTAAAGAGATACACCAGAGATAACGAAGCCAGACGAATAAACCGGCTGTTCACAACACAACCTGCGAAAGTGTACTCTCAATGGCAGGGTAATAACAACAGAGCAGACCCACCAAGGCTGGAAACTGAACAGTACTGGAAAGAGATATGGGAGAGGGAGGCATCACACAACAGTGATGCACAGTGGCTGGTGGATCTGAGGGAAGACCACAGCAACCTCCCTGAACAGAATCCAGTGACTATCACAGTAGCAAACAGCCAACAAAGAGTCTGAGGTATGAAAAACTGGGCAGCACCTGGCCCTGACATGATCCACACCTACTGGCTAAAGAAGCTCACTGCAATCCATGAGCGCCTGGCAGCACAAATGAACCAGCTGCTAAGGGATGGGACTCACCCTGAATGGCTAACCAAAGGGCGAACGATCCTGATAATGAAGGATCCCTCAAAGGGTGCAGTCCCATCCAACTACCGGCCAATAACCTGCCTCTCCACAACATGGAAGCTCATGTCAGGCATCATCGCAGCTAAGATAAGTGGGCACATGGGTCAATACATGAGCAAAGCACAGAAGGGCATTAGTAAGGATACCAGAGGAGCCAAACACCAACTCCTGGTAGACAGAACAGTCGCCCAAGACTGCAGAATGCGACACACCAACCTGTGCACAGCCTGGATCGACTACAAGAAAGCCTATGACTCAATGCCACACACATGGATCACTGAATGCTTGGAGCTGTACAACATCAACAGAACTCTGAGGGCCTTCATTGCAAACTCGATGAGGTTGTGGAGAACCACCCTTGAAGCCAATGGGAAGCCACTTGCCCAAGTATCCATCAAATGTGGCATATACCAAGGAGATGCACTGTCCCCACTGCTGTTCTGCATAGGTCTGAACCCCCTCAGCCAAATAATAAACAAGACTGGCTATGGATACCGACTCCGGAACGGGGCCACCATAAGTCACCTCCTCTACATGGATGACATCAAGCTGTACGCCAAGAGTGAGCGAGACATCGACTTCGCTGATCCACACCACCAGGATCTACAGCTCGGACATTGGGATGTCATTCGGATTCGAGAAATGTGGGAGGATGGTGACAAAGAGAAGCAAGGTTATCCACACAGAAGGGTCTCACTCCCAGAAAGAACAAAAGCAGACATTGAGGACAGCTACAAGTACCTTGGAATACCACAGGCAAACGGCAACCTTGAACAGGCAACAAGGAATGCGGCATCCAAGCTGAAACATCCAAGATCCATAAGTACATCAAGGATAAGGCCCCGACAGATGACGTGCTGAGCGAATGCCTCAGGCAGTGGAGAACAGAGGATGAGATGCTGGATGAGGGACCATCATGGGAGGACAAGCCCTTACACGGGATGTACCACCAGAACATAACTGAAGTGGCTGATCTCAACAAATCCTACCAATGGCTTGAAAGGGCTGGGCTGAAGGACAGCACAGAGGCACTCATCCTGGCTGCACAGGAGCAGGCCCTGAGCACCAGAGCCATAGAGGCCCAGATCTACCACACCAGACAAGACCCAAGGTGTAGACTGTGCAAAGAGGCCCCAGAGACGGTCCAGCACATAACTGCAGGGTGTAAGATGCTGGCAGGCAAAGCATACATGGAACGCCATAACCAAGTGGCTGGCATAGTATACAGGAACATCTGCGCGGAGTATGGACTGGAAACCCCAAGATCAAAGTGGGAAACACCTCCCAAGGTGGTAGAGAACGAGCGAGCCAAGATCCTGTGGGACTTCCAGATCCAGACTGACAGAATGGTAATGGCGAACCAACCAGACATTGTGGTGGTGGATAAAGAGCAGAGGAAAGCCGTAGTGGTGGATGTGGCAATACCAAGCGATGGCAACATCAGGAAAAAGGAACATGAGAAACTAGAGAAATACCAAGGGCTCAGAGAAGAACTGGAGAAGGCTTGGAAGGTGAAGGCCACAGTGGTGCCTGTGGTGATTGGAGCACTGGGGGCAGTGACCCCCAAATTGGAGGAATGGCTACGACAGATCCCTGGAAAAACATCCGAAATCTCAGTCCAGAAAAGTGCAGTCCTAGGAACAGCAAGGATACTGCGCAGAACCCTCAAGCTCCCTGGCCTCTGGTAGAGGACCCGAGCTTGGAAAGTGGATGAGACCACCCGCGGAGGGTGAGAAGGGAGTGTGTATATGTATATGTGTGTGTGTGTGTGTGTGTGTGTGCAGTCTGCTGCAGGAGTCTTGTCGGGTGCAGGTTAAACACAAGGAGGTCGTACTTCTTCTATTGAGCTGGTGACAGTATGTTTAAACCTGTTCTCTCATCTTAACATCTGTGTCTCCCAGTTAATCAGATGAATACAGATGTGCATAATATAGAAACATAAATGGACAGTGTAATATGTAGAATTATGTTTATGAACGAGGTCTGCCAGTTTTAGAACTGGAGGAGCTGCTAATGTTTCTGAACACATTAAATACTCAGGGCAGTGAAAGGAGGCTGCAATGATTAAACTCATCAGGCTCCTCATTATAAAAAATACTGGAGAGTCCAACAAGTAACAGTCATTCCACAGTTCAACCTAAGGTGGCGGTAATGCACAAACAGTCGAACGTAAACCGCTCAAACAAAAAACAAGAAAAAGAAAGTAAAACGTCATCAAATTGTGACTGTTTAGTTGAAGCTAATTTCGATAGCAGCTCTCAACATGTTGCATCTTGGATTTAACTTTTGGCTCAATGTGTTTTTCTGTTTGTGGTTTGCTGGAAAAACAAATGGACGTCGAACTGGTAAGAAAGTAAACGTGTGTTACATTTCTGTGCTCTAACCGTTTAAGCTAGCTAACTAGCTTTGGTCCCTTTAGCTAGCTAACGCTAGCTTTAGCAATGTTATGTTAGCAATGCTAACGTGTAGGAGCATTTACTAATACGAGGGTTGTATTTATACAGCGGACACGTGTACAGTAGAAAAGTACTTAGTTTTATGCTATTTGAGCTGGGTTGACTGGGCCTAGTGACAGCTGTGATGGGAGGCAGCAGCATCTATGAGGACGAAGCTGTGGGAGTTGACTGCGAGAGATGAGGGAGACACAAACTAAAGGGAATCACAAACCAAGTGGAACAGTAAACCATCACACACCTTTACGATCTTTGTGCAAAGCCACGGAACTTTCCCTCTGAAGACCCAGTGTTCACGGAACAAAATTTAAGTGTTTTTTAGGATGGGCTCAATATACTAAACATAACATACCAGTTTAAGATGAACCCTTTTCACATGATAAGGTTTTCATCTTAATTATCTCAGATGCAACCAAATTGTAAATATATTTCTCGCATGTTCCTCTCTTTTCAAGGGCCCATAATGATCTTTATAAATGAACATTTTGGCTTGTGATAGAGATATAGACGTTAAGACAACTAAAACAAAGGCGAGTTTTTATTATTTATTCTGCCTCTTATTTACATAAAGATGTATTTTGTTTTTCATGACCAGACGTCGTGACCGTGGTTGTTAAAGAGGGAGAAGACGCCATCTTACCCTGCTCCATCAGCAGCAAGGAGAACATTGTACGAGGACTATTTGACTGGAAGAAGGATGGTCAGAAGGAGGTGTTCATGTACAACGCTGGTGTTGTCTACCAAAATGGTCATTTGGGTCAAGATGAGCAGTTCAAAGGTCGAGTGTCCCATTTCTCAGAGCAGCTGGAGTTTGGCAATGCCTCCATCACCATCACTAACACAAAACAAGATGACAGCGGAAACTACACCTGTGTTTTCCCACGTACGAACCCAGGAGAGACTTATTACATCCGCCTTGTTGTAGGTGAGTAGATTCAGACATATATTTTGCCATTATCTCCAGATTTGATGTTCGAGCAGCTCTGACTAAATGTTTTGGGTGTCAAAAGGTTTTTAACAGTAGGATTAGGTAAAGCTTACTACTAGTAGACATAGAGTAGAACCCTCAGCTTTTTGACAGCTGCAGCACATTCATCAACTTCTATTCTGTTCTACCTGGTTGTTGTCCTCCACTAGCTGTCTTACAGGATCTTCTGTCTGTGTTAACTGACTCATCTGATTTTTCTAAACTTCTGCTGATGGTGTTTTGTGGCTTAACTGTGCTCCATGTGCTGCCTGTGGGTTGGTTGTGTCCAAATCACAGTTACCTTTATTTCTTTATTGTTTTATGCTTCATGATGTGCAAGAAAACATTGGAAATATTTTCATTATTTTTTTTAAAAACATCTCCAATGTTGATGTCATAGTCACCTGCATGTAATCCATTGACTAAGCTCTGGTTTGTGTCACCCGAACAACACTTAATTTTATTATTTTTTTACTTCTGCTTTTTAGACCTTGTATTCATGGACCGGTCAGAAGAAATCTTAGGTGAGTGATGATGTCACTTAGTCTGAACCTTCAGCAGGATCACTATAACCTAATTTAAAGTTAAAGACTAAATGTTTTTTATTTAGTTCATCGCGATTTTAGACAATTTTTATTATAACACATTTGCTAAAAATGATCAGTGACATCATCACCATCAGATTACTTCTCACTGGTCTTAGGGTAGAATGATGTGAGTCACTCTCAGGTTAGAGTCTAAAAAACATGAGGCTAAATAGAAAAACCTTCTCTGTGTAGTTACAGAGTTGTGTAGTTGTGTTAGTTTAAACACTGTGCAGCACATTTTCAGTAACAGACTGGATGAACAGAAATATCCCAGGGCTAAATTCACCTGCTTTATTGTTGTTTCCAGTTGCAGCACCAAACCCTACTGTCTTGATAGCTGACGTGACAGAGGCAGGCGTTCTGCTGCAGTGTGTGGTTCATTGTGCGTCTCCAGAGCCAAAGCTACAGTGGAAGGATTGTGGAGGAAACCTCCTTCCTGCTGAGGAGCCACAGGTCTCAAAGCGAAGAGACCACTACAATGTCATTCTCCAAACGACTGTGACCAAGACGACCAGCAACTGTTTCTACTGTGAAGTCAAACAGGATGAGATCGGCCACATTGTTAATAAAAGCATCACCGTACCAGGTGAGAAAGAATAAGAAAACCTTTAATAGTCCCGAAGTGGGGAAATTACTTCTCACAACAGCAGTACAGATGAGCGAGAATATAGGTA
Organism: Betta splendens; assembly: GCF_900634795.4. Taxonomy (NCBI): domain Eukaryota; kingdom Metazoa; phylum Chordata; class Actinopteri; order Anabantiformes; family Osphronemidae; genus Betta; species Betta splendens. The sequence goes on along the minus strand of NW_026577851.1, from coordinate 9,205 downwards.
CTGAACAGTTTGTGTGTTTGTGTTGGCACAGTGCAAAGCAGTACAGTACAGTTAGAGTGAGCATGAGGTCATTGCAGGGTTATTGCACAGTAATGGGTATAAGATTTGTACCGGTAACAATATACATGATTGTTCACAGATTTACACAAATATTGTGCAGAGCAGGTTGCTATATAAACCACTGATGCAGTGGGTGAGTGACTGTGGTGGGATGTGGTCAACAGTTCTGATTGTACAGTCTGACAGCAGCAGGTAGGAAGGATCTACGATATCTCTCCTTCACACAGCGAGGGTGGATCAGTCTGCTACTGAAGCTGCTCTCCAGAGCAGACAGTGAGTCCTCCAGTGGGTGAGAGTCCTGGTCCAGGATGGATGTCAGTTTAGCCAGGACCCTTCTCTCACCCACCTCCTGCACCGTGTCCAGAGTGCAGCCCAGGACAGAGCTGGACTTCTTGATGATCCTGTCCAGTCTCTTCCTGTCCCTCGCTGTGATGCTGCTGCCCCAGCAGACCACACCGTACAGGATGGCTGATGCCACCACAGAGTCATAGAAGGTCTTCAGGAGTGGCCCTCTCACTCCAAAAGACCGCAGTCGCCTCAGCAGGTAGAGTCTGCTCTGACCCTTCCTGTACAGTGCATCCGTGTTATGAGTCCAGTCCAGTTTATTGTTCAGATGCACACCCAGGTACTTGTAAGAGTCCACTCTCTCAATGTCCCTTCCCTGGATGTGCATCGGTGGGATGAGAGCAGGCTGCTGTCTGCGGAAATCCACCACCATCTCCTTCGTTTTCCCTGCATTGATCAGGAGGTGGTTCCGCTGGCACCAGTCCACAAAGTTCTGAGTGAGTCCTCTGTACTCTGCATCGTCATCATCGGTGACCAGTCCGACAATCACAGAGTCATCAGAGAACTTCTGCAGAACACAGCTGTCCGTGTTGTGTCTGAAGTCTGACGTGTAGAGGGTGAAAAGGAAGGGGCCCAGTACAGTCCCCTGTGGGGCCCCCACATTGCAGGTCAGAGTGTCAGACACACAGTCCCTGGCTCTCACAAACTGAGGCCTGTTTGTGAGATAGTCCATAATCCACTCCGTCAGATGAAGGTCCACACCAGCCTCCTCCAGTTTGTGTTTCAGAAGCACCGGCTGGATGGTGTTGAAGGCACTGGAGAAGTCAAAGACCATGATCCTCACAGTGCTGCCGGGCTTCTCTAGGTGAGAAAGGGCTCGATGTAGGAGGAAGATGACAGCGTCGTCTACTCCTATGCCGTGTCGGTAGATGGACTGCAGCGGGTCCAGGTAGGTTCCCACTGCAGAGCGGAGGTGACCCAGGACCACTCTCTCCAGTGTCTTCATCAGGTGTGATGTCAGAGCCACTGGTCTGAAGCTGCTGGGGTCTTTGGCGTGCGGTGTCTTGGGCACTGGTACCACGCAGGAGGTCTTCCAGAGCTGTGGTACCACCCTCAGCTTGAGGCTCAGGTTGAAGACATGCTCCATAACTCCACACAGTTCGCCTGCACAGGACTTAAGGAGTCTGGAGCTGATGCCGTCTGGTCCAGCTGCTTTCCTGGCCTTGATCTTCCTGAGCTCACTTTTCACCTGGGTGCTGGAGAAGGATAGGGGTGGAGGGAGTGTCTTAGTGTGGTGTGAAGTGAGGGGTTGAGGAAGTGACTCAGTGTGGTGTGAAGTGAGGGGGTGTGGTTGGGATGAGTCACCAGTCGTCAGGGCTGAGGGTAGGGGGCTTTGCGTAAAGGTGTGAAGGGCTGTGGGGGGTGGTAATCCAGTGGTATGAGGTGACAAAAGGTTCGGAGGCAGCTGCTGGGAGGTGTGAGTGGGTGCTTGGTCAAACCTATTAAAGTGTGAGTTCAGCTCGCTGACCCAGCTCAGGTCCCCCTCAGCCTGTGGGTGTGGAGCTTTGAAGCCTGAGATGGTTTTCAGGCTCCTCCACACCTCACTCACATTGTTCTGCTGCAGCTGCTCCTCCATCTTCCTCCTGTAGCTGGACTTCCCCTCACAGATTTTCCTCCTCAGCTCCTTCTGCACCCTCCTCAGCTCCTCCCCGTCCCCTGATTTAAATGCTCTCTTCTTCTCCTTTAGCAGAGCTTTAATATCAGGGGTGACCCACGGCTTGTTGTTGGTGAAACACCGAACCCGCCTGGTGGGAACGGTGTTTTCACAGCAGAAGTTTATGTAATCCGTTACACAGTCTGTTATTGCGTTAATGTCCTCCCCATGTGGGTCGCAGAGCTCCGTCCACACAGTGGTGTTTAAAACAGTCCCTGAGAGCCTCCTCACTCTCAGCTGTCCACCTCTTCACTGTGCGGGGCACCACCGGCTGCCTGTGTACAACAGGTTTATACACAGGCAGGAGATGCAGGATGTTGTGGTCAGCTCTGCCCAGCGGTGGGAGGGAGGATGCAGCGTAGGCCTCTTTGGTGTTGGCATAGAATAAGTCCAGTGTTTTATTGTCTCTGGTGGGGCAGGTCACATACTGGGTGTATGTAGGCAGAGCAGCTGAAGGAGGTGCATGGTTAAAGTCCCCAGAGATCAGGAAGAGGGCCTGTGGGTGCTGTGTTTGCAGCCTGCTGGTGACTGAGAGCAGGGTCTCGGAAGCTGTGTCAGCGTTAGCGGAGGGTGGGACGTACACAGCAATTATTATAACGTGTGTGAACTCCCGTGGCAGGTAGAATGGCCTCATGCCCACCGCTAACAGCTCAATGTCTCTGTTACACGGCTTCATTTTGACAGTGCAATGTCGTGGCATACACCACCTGATGTTCACAAACACAGCCAGACCCCCTCCCTTCCTCTTACCGCTGTTCTCCGTTCTGTCCGCACGTAGCAGATGAAAATTGTCCAGTGCAACGGTCGAGTCCGGGATGAGTGACGTCAGCCAGGTCTCCGTGAACAGCAGGACGCTGCTCGTTCTGTACTCCGGCTGGTACCGTGTGAGCGCCGCGAGCTCGTCGATCTTGTTGGCGAGAGATCTCACGTTCCCCATGATAACGGAGGGGACAGCGGGCCTGAAGCGTCTCGTTTTCTCCCGTCGTAGTTTTCCAGCGCGACGCCCACGTCGGGACTTCACCAGCAGCTCAGCGGTGATCTCGTGTCTGTCTCTGGGCAGAACTACGGCGCTGCGCAGCGCGATCAGCTGCTCCGCGGTGTAAACAATGCGCGCTCTGACCCCGACGCACATCGTAGCTTTAAAACAGCGTTTGTACTGCGCCAAACTTAGAAAAACTATAAAAAAAAGCTGTGTACAGGTTGTGTACACTAATGTTACTAACAACACACTAGAAAGGTAAACTTAAATAAGTGAAGAAAGTAATAAATAGAAGTAAGAGGACAGGAGCTGTTGTGACCAGCAGCCAGCTCGACCGGCGCCGGAGAAAAAAAAAAAAAACTGTTTACCTGAAGCGCAGACACGTGAAATGTTCTTAGTGTTAGGGAAGTTGTCTTATCTTGTCTTATAAATTATCTTAAATAAAGCAGACACAATCAGTTGAGACCTTCTTCAGGAATTTACTTGCAAGGGGTGAGCAGTTTACAACAATGGCAACTTCCTCTCATTGAAGAGAAGACAAGGATTCAGCTCCTAATATGTATTGCATTCTGGGAGGTGCATAGTCACACAGTACGTGGGAAATATTTCCCACGTACTGTATAATATTTATTGCACAAAGCTTTGGGCTCATCAGATAAGGATGCTACACACCAGTACTCCCTATTTCTTGCAGAACAGAAAGGAGGAAACTTCAAAGCTATAGCACAGCTAACAAATTTACAGCAGATCAGCAAAATAAATTCCAACAATGTTTCAATTCAATTCAAAGTTCACATTTGATTGTCACATTGTTTTTGTGTTTCAGAGAAACTGTTTGATGACAAGCCCATCATCACGGTTCCTGGATTCATGGCTGGATTTTGTGCTGGACTTCTGACTGCAATAGCTGCAGGTGTTGTTCTCTTCATAGGCAGGAAATATGTCTGGAAGAAAGGTGAGTCTACAAACCACATGGTAACATGTTCAGTGTTCACACATTGTACACTTTTCTCTAAGTAAACAAGTTTCCCGGTGTTTATCATCTATTTATTTTAATAAATTTGATTATTTTGTGTAACATCTGCTTTACAGCTGAAATTATTCAACTAATTAACTTGGTTCTTTGCTTTGAACCAAGAATAGAATGCCTTTGTTAGGAATTCTAGGGGTTATTTTCATTAGGGGTTGACCCCTGCTTTAGGAGAAAGAAGAATAAGAAAACTAATGGGAAATATTCAAACCTCGAATACGTGAATACGTGAGTCTTATTCTTCTGGTTCATAGTAAAGTCAGTGTTTGTAATCGAATACATGAGGTTTTTAAAAATTCATCAAACCTGTCTGTTTAATCAGTGGGTCAATAATTAAAACACTGAGTGTTAATCTTTTGCCAGCAGATGAATCCTGATTCTTCTTGGACTGTTTCAGTTTTTGTTTAAGTGTAGTGAGTTTCACTATATGATTCTCATCTTTGTGTTACAGCCACAGTGATTTCACAGACACAAGTCAAATCCAGTGGTTTAGTCTTGTTTGTGATCTCCACTTATCTGTTTCCTCTGTATTTCAGATGATCAGCGACAGAAGAGCCGTTCTAATTGTGGCACCTTAGAGCCTCTCGCTTCAGGACCTGTGTAATAGGTTTATGTGTGTGTGTTTGTATGCGTACGTTTTAACTTATTAAACGGTCATAGATTCAACCCATGTTGAGTGGGGTCGAGTGGGCGGCCACGGTGCGGCGCCCGGGGAGCTAGTGTGACGTGTCTTTCTGCCAGGCATCACAAGACCAGGCCTCCTAATGCTGTCAAATAGAGTCACATTTCAGAGCACTTCCTAGTATTTCAGTGAGTGAGGGATTATATATACTAGTTTGAGCAGATAGAGGTACTGAAGACAATCTCTAATCAATGATAATGCCCAACACCCTGCTTCTGACCTTTTTAAATCGAGTCCCGTCTGTGTATTTGTGTCAAACACTACACATCAGTCTGTCCTTCCTCCCACAGTCCAAATATGTAGTCAAGTTACTTGGAGAGTGTCTGTAGGTGTGTGTGTACTGTCTGTGACCTGTTCAGGTTAAACCCCTCCCCTCTGCGTTCACAAGTATGAAAGGAGTTCTCCCAGCTAGATTTATGTGTAGTAACTTATGTCCAGCTTCCCTATGCTTCATTCAGAAGGGTTTTAATTTCTTGTAATTTCTGTATATATGTATGGGGGAGTTATGCTGGTGCTTTGTTAATAGCTGTCAGTCTGATGTTTGTTATTTTGTAGTAAAGAAAATATTGTACTGTAAATACTGTAATATATTTTATAAAAGATATTTTTCTCATTGCTCCTTTTTTAAAAAAAAACTTTTTTTTGAATTATTGAATGTTTTTTACTGTGTATGATATGTGTAATGTCTTGCATTAAACAATGCCTTTAAGCCTAAACCTGTAGGTCAAAGTTGACTGCTCCTCTTATGTCGTAACTCTAATACTTTTTCTTAAGAAAGCCATTCTCTTTATTTATTCATTCACGGCCATCTGTTTCTTGTTTAAAAAGAGACTGTAGTTGGTCAGTATTTAATGAGTCAATATCCACATTCCAGGACAACCTGAACAAAAATGACCCATTTCTATTTACCTGTTTTCATCACTCTTCATATTCTGTTTATGATCTGTGTTGTCTGTTGGATGTTTTTCTGTATTTTTGTTGCTGGTTCCATTGTTTTCTGTCTGTGTTGAGAGCAAACATAAGGCAAAACACTTTTCCTCTCTGGTTAATAGCATTTTTTTAATCTTGAATGAATATGGTGATTGTGTGATTTGTTATTTCTGCTCTGTGATGTTATTGTAAAAAATGTGAGACACAACATATGAAAACTGCAAACATTAAAAGGGCACATTTTTCTCTATGGTTGATTCGTCCTCCTCTCACCCACCTCCTCCACGGAGTCCAGTGGACATCCCAGGACAGAACCTCCTCACCAGCTTGTGGAGTCTTTTCCTGCGTACACAGGGAAAAACACAGCGTAGTGGATGACAGAAACAACCACAGAGTCATAGAATGTCCTTAACATGGACCTGCACACTCCACTCTCATTTTGTTACTGAATCTGTTCAAGATGCGGGTATCTGTCTTTTCTTTTATTTATTCTATATTTTATATAAAGCTTTCTTTACTGTGAGCTGTTGCTGGGTGAACCCCTAACTTCACTGTACTTGTACAATGACAACGATCTATTTTTAAAGTATTAAAAGTCAAAGCATTTATTATGCAGACAGATAATTATTACATTAATTGATACTTTAATTTTCAAACAACAGGGTTTAGTAACTCTTCTCCGGTTTATTGTTACTAATGTTTATAATGATGATGCTGTTCATTCTGAATGCACAATGGTCCAATAACATTTTAATGTATGATGCAGTAATATACTGTAAATGTAAAACTACATGTAGTGAAACAAACAGTCAGTAAAAGTTTATACTTTAATGTTGGTCATTATTTATGATGCATGACAGCGATTTGTTTAGTGAGTAGGAAAATGTGAGTATTTACACCTACAGTCGTACACGTCACGTTCACATCATGCTAACACAAGGTTATATACAGGGAACACAGACGCAGTCTCTGAAGGTCACAGATGCAAAATACACAAATATTAGGAATAAGAAACGTCCGTCAGCTGATCTGAATGATCTCATTAAACGCTGAGATTTAGAAACGGTTTCACATCAGAAACACTTCATCCCTGTTTCTGAAGCAACTGTTCAGACGCTTCAGCTTCGCAGCCGCAGCCTGAACGTCATGGCAGCTCTGGACCGGTGCAGGTTATGGTACCGCTTTGATCAGAACCCAGATACTGAAGTTTCTTACTAAGGAGGAAGGAAGAACTGGGAGACAGACGACCTTTGACCTTCACAGGATGAGGTCCTGTGGAGTTCATTGGTGTTAGTGAAGCAGAAACAGAATTATTATTATTTTAATTTGATTTATTATTGATGAGTTTATTACTGATAGTAACACTGAGCAACATTAAATTAATGTGAGTAAATGTTTCTGGGACTAGTTTCAGCCGTTTGTGTCCTGACCACAACATCAAACCACAAACCTAGAACAGCTCAAACATCAGCTGCTGTAACACTAATGTTGAGCTTCATCATGCAACACAACATCAGTCAGTTCACAACAAACACTGTTTCCTGCTTCACTACATTTAATCTGACGTCACTGATTAAAACCTGCTCCAGTGAAGCTTTAGTTTTTACTGCTGGTTACTCCTCATTCATCTCCTTCACTGAAGGCAGATGTTCTGGATGTTTATGTTCCAGCTGACGCTTTATTAACACGTGTTTACAATGAGTCGCTCGTCGTCAGGTGCAACGTGCGACGCTGAACGTCTGAAGCAGGTGAGTCATTCACAGAGAGCTCATACAGATGATAGTGATGAAGTCTGAGCTGGAGGCTCCACGTAAAAGGTTTGACAGTGAAAAGGGACAAAGTAGAAAAGTGTGTTTCTTCAGTGCATCGATGGCATCCAGTGATTTTACTTCCTATAAAGACGTCGGTCAAAAAACGAGCTGATTAAAAACGTCCAGTTACCAAAAGGTGGTTTGTGTTTAATATCCCGTATAAACAACAGTTTGATGACTGAAAAATGTCCCTTTAGCTTCACAAGCAGAAATAAACGGGTCAGAACCAGGTCCAGCAACTACTGGAGCCACAAACTTGCATATTTCTATGTTTCACCTTCAAACTAAAGTTATAGATTATATATAAATCACATTTATCTACATGGGAAAATATAAATACTCTCAGTTGTTGCTTTTCAACTGGTTTTAGTCTGACTCTTGTGTTTGCATAAAACGCTGCAGCAGAGTTCTGAGGTTCTGTTGCTTGTTCTGGTTCAGCTCAGGTCTCATTAGTCGATTTGAATTTGATCATTGCTTCACGTTTGTGCAATATTTAAATAATCCTAAACTCAGTTTCTCTCCTTTATAAAAATATTCAGTTATTGAGTGTCATGTATTAAAGTGCTGCTTGTTTTAAAGTGGTTCCAGTGCTTCCAGTTTGAAGATGAAAACCAGCAGCTGATCACTGTTGACAGGTGACTCACATGCTGGACGTTCATCCTTCATTAAATCTGTGGGAAATGAATGTTGGAAACCTCCTGACATCATCATCTACAGATTAATATCAGCAGAACCAGAACCACAGGATCCAGTCTGTTAAAACCTGAGCTGCTCTTCATTTAGACAGTGATAGCGACTACACCGTTCGTTAGTGGGAGGAGCTCCAGTTCTGGGTGGAGTCACAGCTTCACCTTTAGACTTCTATCTCTGACAGCAGCAGCTCTTTGCTCCCGTGTCCTCAGGCGTCTCGCTCCTCCCCGATGCCGTGCTCCCAGGCCACCTTAGCCTGCTCGTCCTTAGTGGCTGTGATTATGGGCTGGGAGATCCTCCGAGGCATTGGCCGCGGAGCGGGAGGTGCCGGGGGGGGGTGGAGGGGGTCCTCCTCAGGGATGCAGCCCTCTCTGAGGTAGGGCTTGGGGGGCAGAGCCGGGGGAGGCGGGTGGAGGGGGTAGAGCGGCGGGTGGTGGGGAAGGTAGTGGGGGAGGAAGTGGTGCTGGTAGAAGTGGTGCTGGGCTGGAGGCAGCGAGTGCTGCTGCTGAGCCCCAGCGGAGGCCGCACCCGGAGCCGGGGGCTGGATTTGTCCCCCCGCCTGCGCCGGGGCGACGCCTCCCGGAGCCGAGTGGCTGCGGGACGGAGGAGGCGTGGCTCCGTCCAGGACGTCGGGCTCAGACGCGCTGTAGCGCACGGGCTGGTAGGGAGAGTCCAGGTCCTCCTGGTCTGTGGTGCAGGCCTGGCTGCTGGGGAGCGACTCCAGCGTGTCCGCTGGGGGGTCGGAGGAGGAGGGGAGGCCACTGAAGTTACTGTCACTCAGCGAGGAGACGCCAGAGCTGGCGCTGCCCGACAGCGTGGAGCTGCTACCATCCAGGATGGACTGTGGACTGGTGGGCGAGGCAGGTATGGGATGCAGGGGAGACTGGAGGGAGAGAGAGAGAGAGAGAGAGAGAGAGAGAGAGAGAGAGAGAGGAAAGAATAGAGAAAGAGAGAGAGAGGGAGGGAGGGAGGGAGAGAGAGAGAGAGAGAGGGAGAGAGAGAGAGGGAGAGAAAGGGAGAGAGA
>NW_026577850.1:25-110823 GCF_900634795.4 Betta splendens | reverse complement strand
AACGACCACTCAGTCCATCAGCAGATCCAAGAGTTCCTGAAGTCAGAGAACAGATCAAAGAAGGAACTCTCCTTGATCCAGTGCTCAGCTCTGGCCTACATGCTGCAGATGTCAGAGGAGGTTCTGGATGAGTTGGACCTAAACCAGTACAAAACATCAAAGGAGGGACAATGGAGACTGATCCCAGCTGTGAGGAACTGCAGAAAGGCTCAGTAAGTCCAACGTTAATGTGATCATAATATTGTACAGCAACATGAAGCTGAAGCATCAGTGTTAAAGAGAAACACTTCACACACAGAATCTAAAAGTTCACAAAGTGAAAACATCAACTACTGGTTCCTAGAAAACATTGATCAAAGCAGCTGTAAAGTTAGTGAACATCAGGATCTTCTGTCTTTCTTTGCTTGATGGAGCTTTAAGTCAAATCCAACAGAGAACCTTTAGCTCTGAAGTGTTTCTGCTAAAAGCTTTTGACAGTTGACGTGTGATCACAGCTGACGGTTGTTTCTCTCAGTGGATGAAGCGTCTGCAATATGCTTCTATGATCTGTCTTTGGTTCTTCTGGTTCTGTCCAGACACACTTTGGTTCTAATCTCGATTTGGTGGAACCAACAGAGCTTCACACTTTGATGGATGAGACCAACTGAGCTACAGCTGTTTCAGCATCAATATTCATTAAGTCACTTCACATTTATAGACTTTATATTTTCTGTCATCACAGACTTTCTGGCTGTGGACTCACAAAGACTCACTGTGTAGTTGTGGCCTCAGCTCTGAAGTCCAATCCGTCACATCTGAAACATCTGGAGCTGAGTAGCAATGACCTGCAGGACTCAGTGGAGGTTCTGTGTGCTGGACTGGAGAGTCCTCACTGTCGACTGGAGACTCTGAGGTCAGTGTTCATGTTTTTCACCTCGTCACTTCAATTGTCTTACGTCACGCTGCTCGTTTTAGACTAAACATCAGTGATCGGGACAAATCTGACTCATCATTAATGCTTTAATCCAATCCCTTTGATTCTTCATACAGATTGAGTGGCTGCAGTTTGTCAGAGAGCAGCCGTGATTCTCTGGTCTCAGCACTGAAGTCCAACCCATCACATCTGACACATCTGGACCTGAGCTACAACAACCTGCAGGATTCAGGAGTGAAGCAGCTGTGTCGTTTTCTGGAGAGTCCTCACTGTCGACTGGAGACTCTGAGGTCAGTGTTTTTTCTGGTTCATGTTTTTCAGCTCGTCACTTCAAACGTCTTCACTTGAATCTAGAATGAAAAGAGACTCATACTTGTCAGAAACCACCAGCTGACATCAACACGTGTATAAATGTTGTGCTGGAGACTGGAGACTCTGAGGTCAGACTCCATGTTTTAGTTCTGTGTGAGCTTAATGTGTTCATGTTATTGACAGTTGTCTTCAGATGATTGTTGAGTTGAACATGTTCTCAGTGAGTGTGAGACACATGACAGAGCAGGAGGAGAGGTGAGCAGGTGAATGACAGCATCTGAGCTGTGAGATCCACTAACCACACATTTAACATGTGATGAGAAAGTTCCTCCTCTGTCTCGTTCCAGTGTCTGAACACAGACACAGAGAAACTGGAGGTTGAATCTTTGAGATGAGACATTGGAGTTTGTGTTCATCAGAGTTTAAACAGGAACATTTTAGTGAGGATCATATTGTTGGTTCTGTCTCCATCAAGACGACATGGAACAAACTAATGAATCACAATGAAGACACAAATGTGTTGTTGAGGAAATCATGACGACACCATGAGACACTGAATGGTTTCATTTCCATCTTAACCCACATCTTCATCTTTCAGACTGAGTGTGTGTGACCTGTCAGAGAGAAGCTGTGAAGCTCTGTCCTCAGTTCTCAGCTCTCAGTCCTCTAGTCTGAGAGAACTGGACCTGAGTAACAACAACCTGCAGGATTCAGGTGTAAAGCTACTGTCTGCTGGACTGAAGAGTCCTCACTGTCGACTGGAGACTCTCAGGTCAGGATTCATGATGCTAAAGATCATCTATGAAATGTGCAGAACACTCACATTGTCTGTAAAGTCTTTTAATGAGCTCAAACTACAGAACCAAGTTATTAAACAGGCATTAAGTCTAAACTGTGGAGGATCAGTAAACACTTTACATTTCTGTGTAAACTCTTTAATCACATTTTAAATGAGATGTAAAATGATTTACTCCTCCATCTTTGTTTTACTGGTCGTTCACCAGGTTTGTAAGTGTCTGACTCCAGTTTCCAGACTCTTATTGTCACGTTGCTGATGATCAGATCACATTTTAAGCAGGAACCTGTTAACAGTTCTTAGTGGTTCTCTCCACTGTGGATGCTCAAATGTGCCTCTAATCCAAACTGTAGTATGTAAGTGTGCTTTAACATTGTGTGTGTTCAGGCTGTCAGGCTGTCTGCTCTCAGAGGAAGCTTGTGTCTCTCTGGCCTCAGCTCTGAGCTCCAACCCCTCCCATCTGAGAGAGCTGGACCTGAGCTACAATCATCCAGGAGACTCAGGAGTGGAGCTGCTGTCTGCTGGAGTCAAGGATCCACACTGGAGACTGGACATTCTCAGGTATGGACACAACTACATGCAGTGTGTGATGGAGGAACAAGTAGGGATGTGGAGCTTTGGAATCAGAATCACAAATAGCTTTATTGCCAGGTCCTGTACAGTGCACAACTAGGACCTTGTCTTGGTGTTGGCACACCCAGGCAGCCATTTATGGCACCACGTCCCTGCTGACAGTGGAAGCAAGTTGCAGTAAAAAAACAATACAGTGCAGACAATGAGACTGTGGTGGTGGGGGGGTGTAGAAGTACGACTGTAGAAGTATGACCGAGGTCGACCAACATGTTTACAAGTCAGTCCAACAGTTGTCCTTGAAGGTAGACACAATAAGGGAGAGGATAGAGGCACAGCTAGTGAGCTAGATTGGACCCGGGAAAAGAGGGTGAAAGGGAGATGGGACGGAATAATACACAGCCAAGTCTGGTAACATTTTAACCATCCATGACTAATTTGTCTAGATGAAGCGTCCAAACGGTCAGAACTCAGGGCTTCAGCACCTCTTAAGGGTCCAGGGGGTCCCTGTGACATCTCCTCAAGCCTGTCGGACAAGGCTGTCGCCATAGTAACCAAGTGTTCAGTCTGTCTGCAGGCGTTATCCGTGTGTCTCTTGTCTTCCTCCAAACTGGTTGACATGTTATTTTTCAATCCATCAGTTCGGCCGTCCACTGGTGTAATTCCATCTGCCAAGTATCCCTGCACCCCAGGGCCATTTGTAACTCTACAGCCGGTGGACGTGCCAATGAGCCGGACGCAGATTTTCCAATCTTCCGATAAAGCAGGGCACCACCAAGGTCAATCATGAGTTGCCCTGTTATAAAAGTCCATAATATGAATAGATCCTCTGCATCCTTGATGTACAGTTGCTTTAGACACACAGGGCACCAGGAATCCCACACGTAACCAGAGGCAAAAGTCCCTGAGGGGCAGCTCTCCCTGTGATTCTTTTTGTGTGAAAACATTTAATCCAATGCACTGAGTGACCAGTTGATTAGCTCCATGTTCAAACAATATTCCAGAAGAGCAGATCAGGGAGCTCAGAAGAGACAGGACAAGAACATTGCAAGCAAAAGCAGAGTGGGAGCAGAGAGAAAAGACGTCTGCACTCCTCAAGGGGCAGAAGTAGAAGATCTTATGAACTTAGAACCCAACCTTGGAGTGTGTGATCATAACATTCACACACTCCAAGGTTCAGACTTCCTGTTCAGACTTCCTTCCCTAACACATTCAGACTTCCTGTGGTGCCACATTAGTTTGGTGGTGACAGAGTGAGACTGAAAGCAGGTGTCTGACACCAAAAGTGATGAAGTGAAATAGAGAAGTCAAAGCTTTTCTCCACGTCACCTCCTGCTCCGTAGATTCCAAGATAAGGATCCAACTCCTTAGTTGTTGCTGAATGTCCATCCCTACATACAAGCCTCCATCTGAACACAATCCTACAACAATGTGTGTGAGAGCCATGTAATGTCCATGTCTGCATGTCTCTGACCCCCTCCTCCTTTCAGGGTGGAGCCTGGTGGAGTCCGATGGTTGACACCAGGTCTGAGCAAGTGTAAGTGCGTTTTTACTGAGATCATTCAACATTCAACCATCTTCAAACTGTCATGAGTCATCATCAAACTGATGATAGATTAATAACTGCAGCTGGATTGTGTCTTGTTCTCTCTATCAGATTTCTGTCAACTCACCATCGACACAAACACAGTGAACGGGAAACTACAACTGTCTGACAACAACAGGAAGGTGGCACTAGTGGAGGAGAATCAGTCATATCCTGATCATCCAGACAGATTTAACCAATGTCATCAGCTGCTGTGTAGTAATGGTCTGACTGGTCGCTGTTACTGGGAGGTTGAGTGGAGAGGAATGGTTTATATATCAGTGAGTTACAGAGGAATTGGAAGGAAAGGAGACAGTGATGACTGTGTGTTTGGAGGCATCGATCAGTCCTGGAGTCTGTTCTGCTCTGATGTTAGTGGTTACTTTGTCAGTCACAACAACATAGTAACATTCATCTCCTCCTCTGTGTCTCACAGAGTATCAGTGTATGTGGACTGTCCTGCTGGTTCTCTGTCCTTCTACAGAGTCTCCTCTGACAAACTAATCCACCTTCACACCTTCAACACCACATTCACTGAACCTCTTTATCCTGGGTTTGGGTTCTTTTCTCCTGGTTCCTCAGTGTCTCTGTGTGATGCGTCGTAGTGAGAGTTTGATCCTGTCACAGAAACGTTGTCACTGTTGAACATAGTTCAGTCTGTTCACGTCTGTCTTGTTTTCAGATTCATGTATTAAACCAGTTTCTTTCTGAACCAGTTCTAAATGATTCCTTGTGAACTTCTTCCTTTTCTGTCCTTTAAAGGTGGAAGTGTCACGGGACAGACTTTTGATTCTATTTTCTTTATGGCTTTGTGCGTTTTTTAGTGTTTTAACTGCATGTTGTGTTTTATGAAGTGATCCTTTTAACAGTGAATGTTTTCTTGCATGTGTTTTAAGCACAGAGGTTGGACTGTTCTTGTCACACACACTCCCCTTGAGTAGACACAGGTGCGCGTAATTAAGGATGGACTGCGCCGGAAAGAAAAGGGCGGAGACAGAAGAGCACACAAGCTGGGCCGGAGCGACGGCACTCGAGCGAGGCGAGGCACAAGAGTCAGGACGATTCGCCGCGGAGAGCAGCAGCAGCTGTGCGTGGAGGAGGCGCGTGCAGGGCTGGAATCGAAGAGGCCACGTGCGTCGACGAGTCAAGAAGGGTGCGACAGCGTTCCAGCGGCCGCTGAGCGCAGGCAGCTCTGCACGGTGGCTCGTTAACGTCGCCTGAAAGACGATCCCAACACCTGGGGACACCAACGAAGAAGAGCGCGGTGGTCACCGGAGTCTGACACTGACGATGCTGGGACGTACGACGACCAGGGAACCGTAAACACATCATTTTTAAAATATTTGAACCGATTGTTTAGTGACTAGTTTTAATTACCACGTGGTTTTTAAACATTGTAATAAATTGTATTTGAACTTTTGAACTTGTGCTTCTTTTTACCACCTGCTCCCACAGGATTTGAACAAACCTGTTCTTAATTGGGTTTAGTTGTGGACTATTGTCTGCCTTCTTTTTAAATTGGTTTTATTACATTTTGCTTTCTTTAATCACATTCCGCCCGCCACAGAAGCTCTGGTGTGGGTGTGAGAATGTATCTGAGAGTGCATGGGTTCAGGTATGATTGAGTAGTTGTGTCTGTGTGTGTGGGTTGTTGTCACCTTACTGCTGCCCAGCTGGTGCCTTGACCACATCCTCATGTCTCGTCTCCAGCTCTGATCTTCCTCATCCCCCTGTTTTGTGTTTTACCACCATAGTTTGCTTATGAAGACAAATGGTTTTAATTCAGTCAGTAATATTTTTCTTATCATTTCTTTTGCAGTATAATAGAGAATGTAATAGAGAATTACATATTTACGTATCAACCCATCTCATACGTCTTTACTTATAATGACCATGTTAACATACTCATTGTTCTGCCCCGACATTGTGTTGCATTCACTAATTGTTATGTCTCATTTGTCTGTGGTCAAACACCGCTATCTGGTGGTTTGTGTGAAAATCAGCCTGTAACTGTCAAATAGAGTAAACGGCCCAACTGTAGCATGTGAGCTCTGGAAGTGGAAAGTCTGCTGTGTCTTCATGACTAGACTTGTGCTGAATAGACCTGTGAGACCTTCTGCTTTGTCTGAGCTGAAGCCAGTTTCCTGTTTGTCAAACATGTAGAGAAGATGCTTGTCATCATGGTGCAGGAGGAGAAGTTCCTCTTTCTAATAAACTATTAGTAAACTAAAGCCTACACAAAGGAATCTAAAAGCTTCTGGGCAGAAACGCTGGCCAGGGCTAGTGAGGCAGAAACAGAGGGAGGATCCTCACGCAACCACCACAACCACAAGTTACTGATTTTTACATTCATGTACATTTATTAAAAGGTTGGAGACAGAACATAAACAACAGAGCACAGAGGACTGTGGGGCATCAAGATGAACTAACATACACACACAAGGAGAAAACTAATGCTGCAAATGATACCAAGGTAACACAACTAAATGATCAGAACTCATTTAACGCAAAACCTTGATCAGGTCCGATCTGCCAGGATTTGGCAGATCGTAACACCTTATCAGTGTTTTGTTATTGTGTCTTTTCAGTTTTACATAAATAATGTGACGTAGTTTAAAGGTTGCTCGCAGGGCTGTGCACACACATTTTTAAAGGCAGTGGCCCAAAACAAAAGAGGGCAGTTACAGAATATTCAACTAAAAGACAAGGTAAGCTATTAATTTTCTACGATAATGATATCAATCAATCAATCAATGTTTATTTTTATGGTAGTTTTCATACATAAAAATGCAGCACAAAGTGCTTCACAGATTCCCTCCCAAAGGTTAAAAACGAATAAAAGTTAAAAGAATATAAAGAATAAAAAATAATTGTAAGAAGAAATAAGAAAAATACTTAACACCAATAAACCATACGACTCAACAGCAATAAAATATATAATGCAGAGGCTGAAACAGGAACAAATATATATGGCGCTCATGGTGGAGGATCAAAGCTCAGACCTTCTGCTTCACAGGGCGAGACTTTACACACTGAGCTACCAGATTTCTTTACAATATTATAAATATATTTTATGTAAATATACTGTAAGTGTTCATAATCCAGTCACCCTCAAGTTTCGGTCAAACAACTATCTTACCTGTAACTGCCTGCTCTGGCTGATCGCTCACTCTCTGACTCTTTGCAGCAGCAAAATTAACCTGTGACCACTGTGATTTGATGTTAGGATGAATCCAGTTGTTTTATGAAGCATCCACATTTGCTGAGTTAGTGGCAGCAGCTTTGCCTTGACTCCGATTTTATCTGGGTTTTGCCTCCACCAGTGCGAGGAAGCGCTCTTTAAGATTCAGATGCAGGCACAAACACGTGCCCGTGCACTGGCTTTTACCCACAGTTTATCATACGCTTTATCTGCCATCTGTTTGTGGTTGTGTGAGAAGAGGAGACCAAAGTAAAGTAGGATCACGCTCACAAAGGGAGACATTATGCTCATTGGCACAGACAGAGCGTATGGTGCTGTGAATCTGATGCCTGCTTGTGTCTGGAAGTCTTTCTTTATTAAAATCCTAGTCAGGTTTTAGACTGATATGCTGCTGTGTGATCAAATGCCAAACCAAGACTAGATCCAAAGAGTTGGATTCAGTTTTTATCTTTTAGTTTCTCTTTTAAACACCAACACAACATTGGTTTCATCCTTCGACTAATCAGCCTTGACAACAGAGACGAACACCGTGTTCCTCTCGGGAGCAGCCTGATCCGCTGGGTCACCATCGCCACACCATCATAACACCATCAATCACGCTCACATATTCACATGCTGATGCATACAATACAAAGCCAGCGCAGCGTTCCTCTTGCGAGGCTCCGCTGGGTGTCCAAGAGGTCCTTCCATCCTGTCACAGCACCATCATCGGCTGCTGCTACAAGCAGAGACACAGCAGGTGAAACCTGCAGACGCCTTTTTCTCCTGTAGCAACTAACACTGGAATTCAATGTGAAATCTGACTAATGGACCCAGTGTCCAGACTCTACTCACCAATTATGATTTGTATAGCAATAAACTGAAGAACGTACCCGGTTATTGTGTAAACAGTGCAGTTTTGTTCCTCAGGTTGACACTAATGACTTATAGCTCAGAGGACACAGGGTAGGTATAGGTTCGGTGACTCATGTTTTTCATTACTCGTCTTCTACACAGATTGATGCACAGATTGAACCACTGTCTGCATTCAGAATATGTGCCTTCTGTTTGGCGATTGACTCTTGACTTAAGTGGAAGGTGAATGAGAAATCATATCTTTCTTCCAGCCTCCATTTAACTTAGATTCAATTTGATCTGGACTCAGTCGTATTTACAAGTCGCTCGACTGAAGGAGAAACTGTTTTTCTTATTTTAATATTCAGCCCAGCTGATACACACTAGCCTGGTGTGATTCCTTTTTGCCTAATCATCATTCTACATCAGCCTCAGACTCCGGCCGTGGTGCATTCTGGGTCACACTCATTACCTGGTCATGCTGTGATAACACCTTGAACTACTGTAAACCTGCCCCTATTAGCTGCTGTGCTGCAAAAGAGTAGTGAAGAACACAAACAGCAATGAAGAGTCAACCAAAGAGACTGTGCTCTGCTCTGTTCCCCTGAGCAGCTTATTAATAATTGAGAGTTTTGCAATGGCAGATCTCTCATGATTCCCCCTCTGTGCCTGCGACAGACTCCTCATGGGTAGAGACGACTCTTAAACCTCTTCCTTTGCCGCTGTACATTTTTGACTGAAGGCAGCCACACTATGTCCCTGTTTTGAAGTGTGACGATGCATTGATGCCAGTGCAAATACGATAGGAGGAATAAAATCCCTGCGTGTCAGAGAAAACAGGTCATGACAAAGAAGAGAAACACAGTATTTGTGTACAGTACTGTATGTATGTATTCTGTCCCTGGTAGTGTTTCTCCCATGGGCTGGCCTGTCATTATACAGTGCACTGCAGTATAATATGGTATAATACAAAATATAGTGTATAGTTCATTCGTTATGTTCGTAGTGGTGTCCTTCAGGACTACCCACCACTTTGAGGGCAGCTTAGCAACAGTGGCAGCTGATTTTGCATGAGGTTTATTTATATGCAGTAAATGGGTGGAACGTCTTTATCCTTGACTTTTGTTTTCATGATTTTGGGGTTATATAACCAAACAGTGACTTTCTTAACACCTTTATCTGGTTGTCTGGTAGAATTTCTGCATCTGTTTCTTTCTCAGCCTTATCTTTGGCCCCCGTGAGACTCTAAATCTCCTGTGCTACATCAGTTCAATTCAATTCAATTCAATTTTATTTATATAGCGCCAAATCACAACAAAGTTATCTCGAGGCACTTTACAAAGTAAGGTTTAAGACCTTACACAACTAAACCCAACAGATCCCACATAGAACAAGCTTTTAATCACAGTTTGACAGTAACAGTGGAGAGGAAAAACTCCCTCTCTAACGAAGAAGAAACCATCTGCCGCGGTGGGGGTTGTAGGGTGATAGACAGTTTAGAAGTAAACTTTAGTTTTAGGAGTAATTAATAAATCTGAGTTATAAATTGCTACTCCTCCCCCACCTCTACCTGTACTTCTAGGAACATTATAGTTGATGTGACTTATTGGAGTCGACTCATTTAAAGTAACATATTCATCCTGCTGCAGCCAGTTTTCAGTGAGACAGAACAGATCTATGTGATGGTCACGTATCAAGTCATTTATTAACAAGGATTTAGATGAGAGACATCTGATATTTAATAAACCACACTTTATTAACTTACTGTTACTTTGTTCTGTAAGAGGAACTTTTGATGTTTATTAAATTCTGGTAAGTCACTCCTCTTTAATTTGTGTGTGACTTGTACTGTATAGTTTAGGTGGTCGGGGAGCAGACGCAGTCTCTATGCGATAACTAAGACTAAGAGTGGGTGGCGGCTGTAGAGAACGTGCAGAGAGGCGTGTAAGACTGCGACTCTGCGTCCTGGGCTCCACTCTGAGTTGTCACGGAGTGGGAAGACTAAGCAACATGGCCATGTTACTAGAAAGGCTACCAGAGAGGCTCCGTTCAACGTGGGATGGACGCCGTGTCTTCTAATCAGCCCAGGTTTTCCCCAAAAAGTGCTCCAATTAGCCACAAAGTCCACATCGTTTGTAGGACACCACCTAGACAACCAGCAATGGAGCGATGACAGCTATATTGTACATTTCATCGCTGGTCACATTGGGGAGGGGTCCAGAGAAAACTTCTATTCCATCCTTTGATGTGATTAGACTTTTCACTGTACAGTTGACCCTGTTCCTGGGTCAGTTTGCTATTTCACTGCTGCGTCCCTCCAGTCCTTGACCACTATCCAACATCTCCTTTTTATGCATCACTGTGTTGCTTGGATTTGGTACAAAGGGGTAAAATCAATGCTGGAGAGATTTTGGGGTGTGGGTTTATATAAAGGTGCTGACTAAGCGCCTCCCACTCAGACATTTGATTTTTATGTACTGTAACAGTTTACTTCTGGCTTTTCTTCAGGCTTTTGAGGTTATTCTAGTGCAGCTGGCCTAAAGAATCATAACTGGGTGTGATAACTCCTGATCATTTACAATTCAGTGCCTTAAGTACATTTAAATTGGCTGCTAACTGCCTTCCAGGACTAAAGGAGTAAATCACTCTGATAAAGATTTGTGCAGAATCACTGTGATGACAAATTATTGATGGGCTGATGTAACTTTGCCGCGCACCTGTTTGCTTGTGTAACTCCATCCTTTGCTCCATCCATCCATCTGTCGAGCTATTAGCTCCTGGCAACCACTGGGCCCTTAGATAAACACAGCTGCTCCCCTGCATCTGCAGACAGGAGTTGGAGCCGCTGATAGGACTGGATCAGCTGGTTCTGCCTAATAGTGGGCTCAGACATGGATAAAAGTTGCTGGCAGCGTCCGCCCCCAAGTGAGTCTGCAGATTTAGGGGTGTGTTATCAAGTAAACGGTGGTCTAAAACATATATGAGTTTTTAGGAGTTAGCTTGTTGTGTTTTAGAGGTGTTTTTGTCAAAGCCAAGCTACTCTATTAATCTCATGTCAATATATTTATGAATAATAGCTTGTAAAAGTGATTAGTTCAACAATTAGGAATAATAAAGCAACGTTGTGAAACACTGAATAGGCTACACAGCTGTTTCATTCACTACCTTTACCTTATCATTGCCGACAACCTGTTCTAATCCTGACTGTTTAGAGTGTGAGGCGTCTTGAGGCATCTCTTCCCATCCTGATACTATTGACAGTGTCCTGAGCCATGAATAAAAATACATATCAGTGATTTTCTGAAGCCAGGATGGCAATTAGTAAAAGTAAAAGTGTGACCGGATCCCTGCAAGAGACGCTGGGGAGCGAACTGCCAATAAGGCTTCTCTTCTCTTCAGTGTAAAGGGAACCAGCATCATTGGTGCTTAATTGAACCTTTCATAGACAGTTGTGATGGGGGTTCCCAAAGGCAAGAAGCCAAGGAATGGTGCTAATTGGAAAGTGCATCAAAGGGGAAGAAGCAAAGATCGTCGACCTGAATCTTGTTAGAAGTGCGTTCCCAGTCTTCCCTCATCGCTGCACAAACAAACTGTCATGATCTGGGTTTTTTGTGTCTGGTTTTATTCTGAAGGACTCTCTGTTTTCATTTAGCCGTCATGTTTGGTTCCAGTTTCCTGTTTTATTTTTTAGTACTTCCGTTTCTGGTCACATTATGTCAGTTCCCGCTTCACGTCCCGGTCCTAGTTACGCACACCTGTCTCGTATCAGTCATTACTCACCTGTGTCTTTAAGAGCCAGTATTCACCCAAGCAAGTTGCCAGATTGTTGCTTGTGTATGCCAGTCGTCTCGTTCCCGCAATCCTCAGTTCAGCTCACCCCGTCATTGATCCCGTTCCGCATTCCTGACCACCGACGCCTGCCTAACCCGAGTGGTATTGTAGCCTTGCTTACTTTGTTACTGAACCTTGCCTGTCTCTGGACCTGATTAAGCCTGCTCCTATTGTACCTGAATCCTGCGTCTTATCGTGTTTGACCTGGACTGTCTGCGACTACGATTACCGAAATAAACCCTGATTCTTTACCATCTACCTGGTGTCCTTACGCCGTGCATGTGGGTCCGATCTCAGCCGCACCCTGACACAAACCTTCTGATGCGCTGAGAGATGACGGTATTGAGATGGGTAATTAGAGGTACAGTGGAGGTGGTGCAGCCAGTGTGTGAAGGCAGACATACAATAAAGTGAGTTTATGTTTACAAGCCAATTCAGTGCCCCTTTTTATGAGCACTAGTATTGTTTTTTCTTCCTACACTTCACTGTTGACTTCACCGGCCCGTGCTGCCTTGTTTTTCTCATCTCTCCTTTCCTCCTGTCCGCTGAAGAAATTACACCTCACCTGTTCAGGTGAAGATACAAAGCTTTGTTGTAATTCTACTGTATGTGTGTTAAAAAAGGACAAAACGAAGACTAAGATTGTATAATATTGACTTTATTTAAATTAATGTATGGGGTAAATTTATACTTTTATCTCCATTGACTTTGGCCCATGAATCCTGCTTTTTCTTCATGGATCTGCATTGGAGCAGTGCTCCAGGTTGGCACTGTGAAAATGGCTCAGCCCACACACAGCAATTTCTTCTAATGGGCCAAGATTTAGATTTGGTTCAAGACCATAATCTTTAAAGCAGGAATATGTCTGCTAGTAACATAGTTAACATTCATCTTTCCATCTTCAGCTCTTTAGATTCTCCTCCTGTACCACAGAAAGAAGAATTTCCCTCCTTCCACATGTTGTCACTCTAATCCAGTACTGTCCTCTTTCTGAAGTTCTTCGCAAGTAGGCCTTTGCTCCTGGCTAATTTTCATTCCGTCAGAATTCTTAAGAGCACCTCCTGTTGATGGAGCAATTTTTTCAATTGTAAATAATAACCCTGGTGGTGCTTGTGGGCAAATCAGTCGTCAGTCTGTTCTTGTGTGCTTACTGTAGCAATTTTGCTGCAAGGCTCCAAGATGGATTATGGGTAAAGCATGTGTTTAAATATCTGTGCGTAGGTGTAAGTATTATGGGGTTTATGTTTTAGGTGATTAGAGCAGTGGTTGGTTTTATGTAAGTTATGGTGACGTGCTTATTATTTTATTATCTTATTATTCTGCTGCCTGGTGCTTTTCTCTGCTAGATACCTGGGGTCGTGTGGTGTATGGGACACAGGTATTCTTTCTCCACTGCATAGTGGAGCCATAGGCTTATCTGCTCCAATTAGCCTAGCTTAGCCTCCCGTCTGTATCCACAGGTGGCATTCCAGACCAGGGTCGCCACAGTATAATCAGACTAAACCTAAAAGGAAAATGGCAAGAAGCGTAAGATAAATGAAGTAAAGTTAGACTCTATTATAACATACAAAGCAAAGTCTGGGAATTAATACAGTCGAAGCACTTAAAGTGTCAGCCTTCACCGCAATCAGCTTTCATTATTAGTGCGGTATCACCTTGTTTTTACCATGTTGAAGTGTGTGTTACGTCTTTTTGGCCTATAGGTGCTGATCAGCCCCCACACTGGCCCATATGATGCTGTTCTAGACCATGTTATACTGTATGGGCCCACGTAGAGTAATGTTACAATGTCTTGGTGGTAGCTATTGTTTAAAAATCATTTTTTTTGACCCGGGTTCGAATCTCGCTGGAAGCAGAAGTTGTAATTACTGAACAATCAGCGCTGTTATCTCATTTTTATATTTTGGCCTTCAAGATGATAATAATAAATGACTAATATGGCTGGCTGCCTGTATTATTTAGCAAACAATTGTATTATTTAGTATAGTAGTATTTCCAAGTTATGGCAGTTCAAAACCGAAATAAGCAGCTGTACTGTGTAACAGTTTCGGTCTGTTTCCGGTTTTATTTTAAAAGGACTTCCTGCTTTAGTCACTTCACAGCCTCGCTACTGCTAATTCCGGTCCTCATTACACACACCTGCCCATCATCAGTAATCATTGCACCTGTATAAAAGCACCAGTACTGCCAGATTGTCCGTGTTTTGTTCCTAATCCCGACCTCGTTCTGACCACCGTGACCGCATCCTTCCTGATCCTTGCCTGCCTGGTCAACAGAGTCTGTCTGGTAACTACTCTGCCTGTTTTTTGATTTCGAGACCGCCTTATCCTGAACTGTCCTGTAATCAGAGTTTACCTGTTAATGGACCCTGCCTGTCCTCGAACCTGAGACTGCCCGATCCTCTGTATCGAGTGCTTTCCTGTGTATGACCTCGCCTGAACTCGACACTGCCTTTGCTTAATAAATCCCTATCATCACTATCATCTGCAATTGTCTGAGCCGTGCATGTGGGTCCGCCTCTTCAGAAACCCTGACATACTGTTTGCTTAGACAGACCGAGTGCGCGCTACCACGTACAGCGTTCAATTTTATTATGATATTATTCCTACGGGAGAATCATGTGTCGCAAATAAATCTGAGCGACTCTGGATTATGCCGACTTTAAAGCTTGTCGACAGTCGGGGAAGTTCTCGTGTGCTTTGGGAGAGCGTTCCAGATTTCAGAACTACACTCTCGCAGGGCAACTGCACTTTTTCCTGTGTACTTCTCTTCTTGCAAGAATAAACCAACACAAAGACAACTTTGACTGACTCATATTAATTCATCAGTTGCCAACATTGTTGCCTCTACAATCTGTCATATGTCACAATGAAATGGGTCCTCTGCATTTAACCCATGCTCTCGACTTCCTGGTAGCTCAATAGGTAGTGTGTTGACCTCCAAAGTGAAACGTCTGTGGTTCAATCCCCCACATTCCTACAATGAATGTCATTTATATGATTATGGCAGAATAATAATACAGTGTATTATTTGGACATTCTGTACCTGAAGCTTGAGATTTGCCCACAAATGTAAAGTTTATAAATTGTTATTTATAAAAAAAATACTGTATTATTATTATTATCATTATTATAACTGACGTTCTTCTGTTTTGGGCCAGTGCCCTTAAAAATGTCTGCGCATGGCCCTGCATGTACTGTAACAGCACCCGGGGAACTACAGGTGAGGTGTCTTGCTCAAGGACACACTTAGAGCCAAGGCAGGGATCAAACTGGGGACCTGTCAGTTCCAACGTAGAGCATCGACCTTGGAACTGAAAGGTTCCTGGTTCCCTAGAATAAAGGTGATATGAGATTTGTCTCATGGCTCAATAGTACAATGAAAAGGAAACATTAACCAGGATATTGTGACTGTGAAGTGAAGGAAACATTGGAGCATTTTGGATACTGCTACATTAAAGTTCATGACTGTCCTCTTGGACCCTTCCTGTCTGACAGCAGCAGGAAGAGCAGATGCTGCTCCTTCAAACACGTGTGTCATTTCACCTGATTTGGTTTCATTTCCTTATTGTTTTGTATTTCCGTTTCTGTTCAGTCCATGCCCTGCTCTAACGTTAATTCCGGTTTCAATCACATCAGCTCTCTGTAATTAGTAATCATGCCTGGTATTTAACACCCAGTATTCACCTGTCATTTGCCAGATTGTCGTTGATTCAGTTCCGCTTTTCAGCAATTCATGTCTCAGCCTATAGTTATCAGGCCTGTTTTGTTCCTGATCATGTCTCTAGCCTAGCCCTTTTGTACCTCAGCCAAGCCTGCCTGTTACCGACCCCTGCTTGTACCTTGACGCCAATTTCGCCTATTCCCTTTGGGTTGTACCTTGAATTTGCCTGACCACCGTTTTTGTCTATTCCTCATCACAGAGGATTCTGTACGTAAGTCGCCATACCGTGCTGTACCTGTACCGATACCTTGTACAATTAAAGACTCTGTACCAAAGCCTGCTGACATCTTTGCCGTCTATGTGGGTCCACTTTGTCAAGCCGACAACCAAACCTGACATAGGAACATGGGATTCTTGATGGAGCTTTTTAGAGGGGACACTGTGTCATACAGTAAGTTTGTGTAGCTTGGCCACCATCTTGATCTCTTCCACCTCCTGAACTGAATCCAGGCATGTCCCCAAACGGACTGTTCAGCTAAATGCACACAACAACAGGAAGTGATCAGTAGTAATAGTAGTAGTAACTAAAGTAACAAAAGGACATCTGCATCTGGAAAACTACTGTATGACAGAGGAACCTTTTAATAGTGTATTACCTTTTTAATAGGGTAAAACGGGGCAAATCTGAACAATGATCAATGATAATTGTTTATAATTTGATTGTTGTTGTTTTTTTTAATTATTGCAGGGTTCCTCCCTGTTTCCAAGGACCAATACCACATTGAGAAAAACAGTCTAGAAAATGTTACTACTCACAACAGTAATGTAAAAGTAAACAGGTAACAATATATTATTGGGACGAGACTGAAATCATGACCCTGGAAAGCTAGGAAAAATAGAGTGAGAGCACCATCATATAATACAGATCTGTTCAACGGGGAGAAGCTGACTAGAATCACTCTTTAATTAAGGCAAGTTTCTGTCTAACGTCTGTTTCACACTTGACAGAGCTTCTTGATTCTATTTTGGGAAAAATGTAACTCAGTAACTCCACTCACAAACACAGTAAACTCCTTCATCGAAGAGCTGTTCACACAGCAGCAACTAACCAGACAGATTGTATTCAAAGTAAACATTATCAACATTTCTTCTGTGCAATAATGATCGAGTACTAATAATCATTAACGTCATTAAAATTCATTAGATTCTGGTTGGGTTTGTTCTGTGTTTATTGGAAGTGAACATGAAAGCTCAGCACTGAGCAGGTCCAGTGTCTGATGCCAGTGGTTTTAGTCTGCTCTACCATCACTCTCCTGTGGCAGGTTCAGACTGAGGAAACACGCACACATTCATGGAGAGATAACAAACCTTGTTTGATTGAATTCACAAGATTGTTATTAACTTCCTTTAACTTCTTATAAACCTTGTAATACGTGTATTTACATCTTTAATACAGTAATACTGAACTAAAGCAGAACAAAATAAACTGACTTCATAAACCGCTAAAATATGTCAATGTTTTAAAATTAACTTAGAAACCAATATATTAAAAAAGTAATTAAATCAAATCATTAAATACTGACTGAACGAAACCCTTGTCATGTATGCTTCGAACTCGTTCGTCCAGTCTGGTTTTCTGCCCTGTTCTGTGAGATCATCATTCTACATACACGTAAACATACAATGATACAATATTTACAACACACAAATTTATGCTATGTCCAGGATCAGAATCACTTTTTTTATTTGAAGAATTAATATTTTTTAATATTATTTTCAAGGCAAATTATACACTTTTGAAATCATGCACCAACGAATTCACTGAACACGATTGTACAGACCATATTAGTAATGACATATTTTTTGCCTACACAGGATGATGAAGATGTCAGGAGGAATAACCAGCTGCTCAACGAGACTACACATAAACTACACATAAAGAAAGACAACTCTTTGATTCTTCTCTTCATTGAGTCATCAAAAGCCCTCGTGGTCATTTTTCTACAACAAGACTCTGCTCTGTCTTCTTCCTCCACACAAAGACTAATTACCTGGAAAAAGCCAAAGATCCAGAGTCTCACACTGATTCTGTGCCTTAGTTTAAGTCTGATGTTCCTGAGTTACATGTTGTGGTCCAGTCAGTTACCAGATAATGGTCACTAGAAAACCCCAACAGCAAAGAAAATCTCAGCAGTAGCAGAAAACCACAGCATTTCTGGACCTCAGTCTGAGTGGTCAGTACCACCGACTGTGAGCTCAGAACCAGGACAGATAACAACCAGAGCCAGATCCTGAACACCATCAACTCCTCACATCTGCTTCTTGTCTGTGGTAGTTTGAGTTTGTGTCTCTCTTTGTCCTCTACATTAACAAACAGCAATGTTGTTAAACACCCTCCTCAACTTCTTTTTCTTTGGTGTTTGAACATTTTTAATCTGAAAACTGTGATTCAACTGTGTGGTTGGTTCAGGTGCATCTTGAGGGTAAAGTACTGTAGAATGTGACTTAGTCAAAGGCCTGATACAATCAGTGGTATTACTGGTTTGACCACAGGATGTTTGAGTGACGGATGAGGACGTGTTTACTAGCAGCGATTGTTGAAGTAGCCCTGTCAGAGGATCCCTGATGTAACGTATACATACCTGTATGAGGAAGTTCACTTGGTTTCCTTTCTGCTTCATAATTATTCTGGTGCTGTATTTAAATGGTGCCAACAACAATGTAAAACTGCATTCAAGTTCTTCTGAGGCCGCAAAAAAATACAGGATACCATAAAGGTGATTAGTTACTTTACTTTATATTGACTCAGTCATAAACATTTGCTATATGCATTATTTATTTATTTTCCTTCTACGTTTTTTGTTTTTTCTTAAAAGGTCCATGTTAATAAAGAGGCAGATGTAGACGTTGCCTAATTCATGTTCACAGATTGTGGCACAGGAAAGGCAAGCTTCATGACTGGAGAGAGCAGTCAGTCAAAAGGTACAGTGTGATGGCTTAAACACATTCCATATATGAGGCATAATAGCTGTATTAGAATTCTGTAGTTTGTAACCAAATAGCTAGAAATGTGACATGAGCTATCACAGCTCATGTCATTTAGCCACTGCACTCACTTTTATCCGGTTTTATTTTGTCACCACTTCCTGTTTAGCTCCTTACCCAGTTAGTGTTACTTTACTTCCTGTCCTAGTTATCTCCACCTGTATGTCATCAGTAATCAGTCACCCAGTACTTAAGCACCACCTCTTGCCATAGTTCCCTGCCAGATTGTCTGTGTGTACTAGCCAGCATTCCAGCATTATATTTCATATCTTGTTCTGTGTGTGTGACCCTGCTCTCCCTGACCTTGCCTCCTGCCTCACCTTTGATCCTGCCTTGTCGTAAGTTTGACCCCAGCCTGTCTCTTGACCATCGACTGTCTAATCCCTGCCTGTACTGTAACTGCTGCCGTTGTGTACCGACCCTTGCCTGCCTGACCACGAGTACAAATTAGACCTTTTTTCATCACCGAGCTTTGTTTCCGCCGTGCATGTGGGTCCGCTACCTAGAGCGCCGTGACAGTACAATCTGGCCAGACTCGGACCCAGCCGGGCCCTGCATCTGTTTAAGGTCAGTAGTTGATTTTGTTTTTTGTGTACGTGGACAACGCACAGTCGCGATGGTTTTTACCTGCTTGAGCCTGCCGGAGGACCTCCACTGGTACTTAGAGGAGCTTGTGAAGGCTTATGGGGAAGCCCCCAGTCTGAAGGTCCGGCTCCGCACCATAAAGCAGGTTATTGGCATCTTGGAGGAGGAATTCTGGTGGCTTGACTACCCGGGAGTGCAGACGCTCTTTGAGAGGCTCCAGGCAGTGCGGAGGGAATTGGCACGCGCTCTGCGTCTCATCAGCTGTTCCCGCATCGCCGGCGAAAATTCCTGTCGCCGCTTTGCCAGATCAAGCTCACGTTCCTGTTGCCGCTCAGTCTGGTCCTGATCCTGTCGCCGCCTTGTCAGATCAAGCTTACGTTCCTGTTGCCGCTCAGTCTGGTACTGTTCACGTTCCTGTTGCCACTCCAGCAGTTTAAGCCGATGTGCCTGTCGCTGCTCAGTCGGGTCACGCTCTCGCTCCAGACGCTGTCCAGTTGGATCCTGTTCATGCCTTGGCCTCATCTTCTGCGTTAGTCACGGCGGGTGAGGAGATGGAATCCACATTGGGTCATCGGCGGCCCAGACGGCGTCGGCGAAAGCCGGTTCCCCCTGTCCAGGCTCCAGAGAACTCGGCCACTGAGATCAAGCAACCCTCTCCTCCAGCAGAGGGCCTCCTCGCTCCATCAGACAACATCCCCACCTCCATCGCAGGCATCCCGGACAGCACCTTCCAGCGGATCCGTGCTCAATGTGCCCCTCCAGTCCTGTTCCTGGTTTCCCATTATCTGAACTCCGCTGAGTCACCAAGGAGCATCGCTTCCGGGAAGTAGCCGCGCTCATCGCCAGAAAGCCTGCACTGCATGAGGCCCTGGGGTTCACTGAGCCGCCGTCAGAGCCTGCACTGGCCCCAGCGTCTCAGCCTGCACTGGCCCCAGCGTCTCAGCCTGCACTGGCCCCAGCGTCTCAGCCTGCACTGGCCCCAGCGTCTCCGCCTGCATCAGCTCCTGCGTCTCAGCCTGCATCAGCTCCTGCGTCTCAGGCTGCAGCAACCCCTGCCTTAGCCTCAGCTCAGCCACGTCAAGCTCAAGCTCAAGCTCAGCCACGTCAAGCTCAAGCTCAAGCTCAGTCACGCTCAAACTCCAGCGTCAGCTCAGTCACGTCACGCTCAAGCTCCAGCTTTACGCCAGCTAGTGGGCACCCCTTGCCAGCCAAACCAGGCCTCAGTCCTTGTCGACCTCCCTGTTGAGGTCGTTCCAGTTCCTGTCGACCTCCCTGTTGAGGTCGTTCCAGTTCCTGTCGACCTCCCTGTTGAGGTCGTTCCAGTTCCTGTCGACCTCCCTGTTGAGGTCGTTCCAGTTCCTGTCGACCTCCCTGTTGAGGTCGTTCCAGTTCCTGTCGACCTCCCTGTTGAGGTCGTTCCAGTTCCTGTCGACCTCCCTGTTGAGGTCGTTCCAGTTCCTGTCGACCTCCCTGTTGAGGTCGTTCCAGTTCCTGTCGACCTCCCTGTTGAGGTCGTTCCAGTTCCAGTTCCTGTCGACCTCCCTGTTGAGGTCGTTCCAGTTCCAGTTCCTGTCGACCTCCCTGTTGAGGTCGTTCCAGTTCCAGTTCCTGTCGACCTCCCTGTTGAGGTCGTTCCAGTTCCAGTTCCTGTCGACCTCCCTGTTGAGGTCGTTCCAGTTCCTGTTCCTGTCGACCTCCCTGTTGAGGTCGTTCCAGTTCCTGTTCCTGTCGACCTCCCTGTTGAGGTCGTTCCAGTTCCTGTTCCTGTCGACCTCCCTGTTGAGGTCGTTCCAGTTCCTGTTCCTGTCGACCTCCCTGTTGAGGTCGTTCCAGTTCCTGTTCCTGTTCCGGTCGGCTCCTGTGAGGGCGCCGTTCTAGTCCCTGCTCCTGTCGGCTCCTGTGAGGACGCCGTTCTAGTTCCTGCCACTGTCGGCCTCGGAGAGGCCACAGTTTCCGCCGACCTCCAGGAGGAGGTTGCGCCTGCCGCAGTCTCCGCCGACCTCCAGGAGAAGGTCGTTCCTGTTGCAGCTTCCGCTGCAGCTCCTGTCGGCCTCCAGGAGAAGGTCGTTCCGGCTGCAGTTCCTGGTGGTCCTGCAGAGACTTTTGTTTTTGTTCCTTTGTGCAAAGGAGCCGTTCTGGGAGGTGCAGGAGGTTCCCACGGCGCATCGGTTCCTGGTGATCCGGCACCGGCCACGTGCGCCTCTACATCGGGTGGCCTGGCACGGATCACATCTGCCTCAGCTCCTGGAGGCCCGGTCCCGGCCACACTCGTCTTGGTTCCTGGTGGTACGGCGCCTTCCGCATCTGCATCGGTCCCTGGTGGTCCGGCGCCTGTCGCATCTGCAACGGTTCCTGGTGGTCCAGCACCGGCCGCGGTTATCTCAGCTCCTAATGGTCCGGCACTGACCACACCTACCTCAGCTCCTGGA
Source organism: Betta splendens (assembly GCF_900634795.4). Taxonomy (NCBI): domain Eukaryota; kingdom Metazoa; phylum Chordata; class Actinopteri; order Anabantiformes; family Osphronemidae; genus Betta; species Betta splendens. The sequence goes on along the minus strand of NW_026577850.1, from coordinate 89,058 downwards.
GGCCCGGTCCCGGCCACGCTCGTCTCGGTTTCTGGTAGTACGTCGCCTGCCGCATCTGCATCGGTTCCTGGTGGTCCAGCACCGGCCGCGGTTATCTCAGCTCCTAATTGTCCGGCACTGACAACACCTACCTCAGTTCCTGGTGATCTGGCACAGATCACATCTGCCTCAGCCCCTGGTGGCCCGGTCCCGGCCACGCGCGTCTCAGCTCCTGGTGGCCTGTCAATGTGCCTGGAGTCATGCTGAATGCTACCAGTAGCAAGGTAACAACTTAGTGCACCTTCGATTAACCTGCATGGTATTTGGGTGTGAACTCTGATACAATAGCTCTCTATAACTTTAGTGTTATTTCAGGATCATAAGAGTCGTCTGCTGTGTAAACAATCCTCTTAGATTTATTTAGTTATGAAGTAATTTCATTAAGTGGATGCTACATAATCAATGCAGTATTTTACACATCGCTCCTACATGGGCGAATTACATGTTAATTAGATACAACATTCTTGACTGACCCTACTGTATGTCTGAAATACAAACAGCTGGATGAGGGAGGGGCAGAGTGAGCTTCTGTTGTTATGCTTATCAAGGCAAGCTGATTGGAAGACTCTGGCAGAAAGCTCTGGAGGCAGGCCTTCAATCAACAAGCCAACTCTTTTAGCTTAGCTATTAGCTATAATAAGCTATAAGTAGATTATTAGCTATAATAACACATGCTCATGTACATGTGTCTTATTTATGGCTGCAGCATAACTAAGTACTGGATCAGTAAAGTACATTAGACAACTGCAACTCCAATCACTGACTCTCCACCTCATGCCAATGCGCCAGTTATAAAGGAGCATCACCCTCACAAACCACTTAATGCCTGTTTTTATTCTAACTTTAGAAGCATAAAGAGTCGTAGCCTTCAGCCACATCCATGCGCCTCCTCTGACTTGTGCTGATTGTAATTTTTCAGTAGTTAGGTGTGGGACAATTCACCCACCACAAGGTTTGTTGTTTGCTTTTAGGAGCACTCTGAGACAGCCATGGCTGGACTGACAGATGTAAAGGCTCCGGTTAGGCTGGCATATGTGACCCCAGAAAAGACTGCCAGAAGTAAACTGCTGATATGTTGGCTGGAGAAAGCCTCCAACACCAACCTGCTGAGTCGCATTGCTATGGATGAGGTGCACTGCTGCAGCCAGTGGGGCCATGGCTTCAACTCTTGTTTTAAAATAATGTTTTCTGGTGAGAAAACAATGTTATGTTTACGTAAAGAAGACAATGTCATTTTAATATATATTTTTTTAATTTCAAGTAAGTTTTTTTTGCTTTTTCACAAACCGTTAGCATTAATATTGTTTCATTGTTACAGTACATCAACATTACAAAAACAACCTGACAATATTTCAACCACACATTAACATTAATTTATTAGTAATTTTAATTGGACCAAATCACTAGCAGTATGTGGACTGTGGACAGAAAAGAGACGCAGCCAAGGTCCAGAAAGTGGAGGAGACAGGAAGAAGCAGAAATGTGCTGGGAGGACAGACTTTTTATCTGCTACCACGAGTCTCCGAATTGCATGTGGGTACGGACCATTCCAACACTGTTCGTTCCAACACCATTTGTGACAAATTGTAGTTATCATCAATTGTAATAAATCTAAAAGTATTTGTTTAAACTCTAAAACAGTGGTGGTTTGAGTTTGTCTATCTCATTCTAGCAACTACATTACAACTAATGTCTTGAAAACGTCCCAGTTGGTTAGCATTAAAAAACAAAAGTACAGGTTCTGGCTGGACAGTGTTTTCTAGCCATTACTGTGTTTCAACATGTCTGGGCCTCAGACAAATATTGCAGAGACCTGCTTATTTCATAGAGACACACCCAGACATTTACCAGGTGAACACTCTGACTCTGGAAGACAAAGATGAGCCACATCGTCTGATTCTGTCACAACTTTTACTCAGTATTTAGAGTTTGAACACATAGTTGTGGTTCCTCTTCATTGCTATGAAACAAGTTGAGTCAGGTCCACATTCCAGTCAGTGGACAGAGTCAGTCATCCTAGTTCATCCCCAACAGTTTCAAGAAGCCAACAATCCAGATAATGTTTGCTCTACTGAACTGAGCATTCAGGTTTGACAAAGAGGACACTTGAAACCAGGAAGCAACTCAGTTTAAAGCTTCTGATCTCAGTGAGTCGGTACCAGTGTTCCCAGCAGCAGTGATCCAGCTCGGACTCCTTCTGCTCCACTGACTGGACTCTTTCATGTGAGGAGAACCAGGACCCAGAGTGTTTGGTATCAGAACCACTGCTGTAAGTCTCTGATGTTTAGTTCTGTTGTGATGGGTCTGTTTTCTGTCAGTGTGACGTCTGCTGAACAGATGGAATAAACACAACTGGGCTGATAAAAGCAGCTGTTGTACTGAACATGTCGGTTGCTGTCATTGCTTCCTCTTTATTAGAAATATTTCAAACCATCATGTCAGAGCAGAAGTCGTGACACAAACATGAGAACAGGCAGAAAATTCAAGCGTAGACGTTTAATGGAACCATGAGAAGCTGAAGAAAAATATTTGCATCATAACACCGTGTTGTGTTAATTGGCCTCAGGATAAAACTCTGCTTACTATGTGGGACATGTTTATACCAGACATCTTTACAATAATGTCAGTGATTCTTTCTGTTAAATGAGTTCAATCAGGTGTTTGTCTCTTCAGTGTTCACATCTACCAACCTCTGACTCTTTATTAAGATAGCTTGATGAGTTTTACTTTGCCTGAGAAAATAAAGCTGTCAGGTTTGGCGGCCGACTTGACATGCACGGCAAAGATGTCAGCAGGCTTTAGTACAGAGTCTTTAATTGTCTCGGTCTCGGTACAGGTACAGCACGGTATGGCGACTTACGTACAGAATCCTCTGTGATGAGGAATAGACAAAAACGGTGGTCAGGCAAATTCAACGTACAACCCAAAGGGAATAGGCGAAATTGGCGTCAAGGTACAAGCAGGGGTCGGTAACAGGCAGGCTTGGCTGAGGTACAAAAGGGCTAGGCTTTAGACACGGTCAGGAACAAAACAGTACCGATAACTAGGCTGAGACATGAATTGCTGGAAACTGAACTGATCAACAACAATCTGGCAAATGACAGAGGTGAGTACTGGATGTTGAATACCGGGCATGATTACTAATTTTTTTTTTTTGTTCTGTCCAGCAGTTTAGCAAGCAGCATATATTACGCTGAATGCCATATTGTGATGGACAGCTTTGCTTTAATATATACTCTTCCTGATTTATGGTTTATTTAATGGTTTATTTAGCTAATCCAAAATGTGTGTGATGTTGCTGTGTTGGGGGACAGGTTAGGTTTCTGCTTTAGGGTGTGTATGCGGGAGGGTGTGTGTGTGTGGGGGGGGGGGGGTAAGGGGTGCAACCAGCTGCTGAAACTAAGCAAATCTGTTAAGTAAGCAATCGAAGCAAAATAAATAAGAAGCAGGGATGAACCTTAGGCTAACACATTCATAACTAAACAGCTTTTGTACTGTGGTTTACCTTGGAGATTAATACTAATACCAATAATAGTGCTAAGGTATGTGCACATACTCATACAAACATATACATATAATATACATACATATGTGCATTATGATACATATCCCATACTACTTAATAAAAGTCATGACATACAACACCACAAATTCCATATTCACACACATTGATATTGGTAATGATAAGTATCAATAATACTTACAGTTGGATTTGGAAAGTGTCCCACTTCAAGGTTAGTAAGGCTGTAGCTTAATATTATTCACCCAAAGGGTAAAGCAGACGTTGGTGCATGAACAATGCCACTTGTGGAAGCCAGGGTGATGTGAGGGGCTCGGCCACTACGCCCATCCAGCAAGCAAAGGAAGGAATCCTAGCAGCCAGGGAGCCCACACACCTTCAGTTCCAGGAGGTCAGTTGTTGCTACCCAAGCCGCCCACACAGAGCCCCCCAGGCAGAGCTGCAGCAGCCACAGAGAAAGCACCCGAGTCCAGAGTGGGCCACCGTGGGTCAACACTGTCCGCCCCATGAGAACCAGGGGCAAACACTCCCCCCGGCGGGAGGGTCGGCCTGAAAGAGTAGAGCCCGAGGACCCACGGTCCGTAGGGAGCCCGCCAGAAGATCCCCCCGCGCCCAGAGTGGGGCCCGCCCCCAGTCCACCACCCCCACACGAGCGGAGCGGGGCCGACCCCATCGGCCCAACCTCATCCCCTGGCGACACAGCGGCCTGCAGCACAAGGCCAGCAATTGGTGGGGGTCAGTGGAAAAGAGACCACCCAGGCAGACGATCATCGTACCCCAGGTGGAAAACCGGACCCCCCACACTCCAACCGCACCACACGCATACCAACTCACACAAACACAGACGCATACACCAACCCACATGTGCAACACACATCATCACATCAACACACACACACACACCATAGACTCTCTCACAACAAACTAGTCAATCATACGTGAACCAATGCACTCTCAGGTACATTCTCGCAACCACACCATTCGCTTGATCACATTCGTGGGGAGGGTAGGTCTCCGGCCTGCCATCTATGTGGCCCCAGGCAGGGACCACAACTCCTCCCGAGCCCCGCCCAACCCCCCCAACCAGGGGGAGGCAGAGGGCAGCAGAAAAGGTACCCCAGAACCCTGCAACCCAGCTTGGACGTGAGTGTGTGGAACTAAAGTGCACTGAAGGTGGGTGACACCTCCAGGAGCACAACCGCTGGCTGACGGTGTGTCCCCCGGACAGTGCCCCCCCTCGCCCTAAATGTCTTTTTGCAGTTAAAACTGGGTGGTGATCTCTCCACCAGGGCCAGTGGGCGAGGCCACAACTGGCCTCAGCCCCAGGCCCCAGTGAAGGAGCCCACCCCCGGCCCTAAATGTATGTGTATGTGGCTAAGTATAAGGAACTTTGGGAGATAGCCAATTCTCCGAGGGGTCCAGCAGACAGAGCCATCAATGGGAAGGCTCCGTCTACTGGCCCCCCTGGAAGGAGCCCCCAGATTCCTGGACAAGTGTGTATGACTAATGCAATTAAAACTGCAGAGCATCCCACTTGGAAGGGACGGAACCACTTCCCACTAGCCCCGGTCCCTCCATCAGCAGGACGCCCCTTGCAGACCTAAATGCATGAATGCGGAGAAATGTAGTTGGGAAGCAGAGCACCAGGGTCCGCAGAGCCAGGTTCCCGACTGGCTCTGCTACCCATCCCGCCACCCCCCACAACCCCCAGCCAGGAAGGGACAGCCGAGACCCAGGGACTGATTTGATGAAGCAGACAATGTGTCTAAGGTGGTATAATCTAACAAGCTGTTCAGGTACTGAGTAATGCTTATTTTTTTTAGTTTTCCAGTTCATAAGGATGATTTTCTTTGCGACACAGAGGGCAGAAAGAAGTGTGTGTGATGAGTTTGTCTCTAGATCAAGCCCACTTAGATCTCCTAGAAGACAAAGTGCAGGGGCTGCTGGGATTGGACAGCTTTACTGGGTTGACAGGTGTTCACATACTCTTTGCCAAAATTGCTGCACAGGTGAACATGACCAGAATGCATGTAGGAATCTATCTGCTGTGTTATCTGTGCAGTGAGGGCAAATATTTGAGTTTGTGAGACCCATTTGTAACATCCTTTGTCCTGTATAATGAGTTCTATAAAGAATTTTGTATTGTATTAGTTGTAAATTTGTATTTTTTGTCATTCTGAATGAATTAGAACATATATTATTCCAGAACGTGTAATTAGTGGTGATATTGAGATCAGCTTCCCATTTAGAGATCGGAAGGCTCACTGTCTGGTCTACATTGGAAATTAAGATATAGATTTTGGATACTGTCCTTTTCCCTGATATATCAATAAATCGCTCTATTACTGGTGGTGGTTGCATGTGGATGGGAGTATTCTTACTTTTTGCATTAAGTATTGACTTTAGTTGTTGGTATTCTAAGAAATTGGCACTAGTGATTTTATAGTGGGACACTAGTTCTTCAAAAGAGGTAAACTTGTCTCTTGTGAAAACATGTTTCAGATGTGTTATTCCTTTGATATGCCAAGTTGGGAAGTGTATTGCCTTTTTGTTTTGTATGATGTCTGGATTGTTCCAGAGAGGTTTGTTTTGGCAAAGAGTAAGCGAAGACCCATTAATTTTACGAAAATCCCACCAGGCTGTAGGAGATGCTTTTATGCTAATGCTCTAGTAACAACTATGATGTTTGATTTTGGTGCTGATAAAGGGCAGATCTGCAACTTTAATATTTCCACAAAATGTTTGTTCAATGTCTATCCAGGAGGAGTCTGCTGGCATGGGTTTTATCCATTTGTGGACATGGTTCAGTCTATTGGCAAGAAAATAGTGGTGGAAGTTAGGTAGTTCTAGGCCGCCGCAGTGTCTGGATTTTTGAAGAGTTTTTAAACTAATTCGTGGTGGCTTGGTTTTCCAAAAAAACTGTGAGATGTAGGAGTCTAATGTCTTAAACTACGCCTGGGCTGGCTGAGTTGGAATCATTGAGAGTATGTAAGGATCATCAACAGGATCATCATTTTTATGGTGGCAATTCTTCCCATAAGTGAAATGGGTAAGGACAGCCATCTTTTGAGGTTGGCTTCTATTTGTTTTAACAATGGATTGTAGTTTAGATCAATAAGCTCTGATAGCCTAGACGACAATTCAATGCCCGAGTATTTAATGTTCCCTGAATGGAGTGTGGTAGAAGAGATGTTATCTCAATCTCATCAGCAATGACTTTATGAACTACTTTACTAATAAAATTATCATCATTAGAAAAAACATTCAGCAGCAACTTCTTCCAAATGACAGAAAGCACTGTCTAGATTCATCAACTTTAAATTTATTAAATCCTCTGTCTTACCTAGACAGCTTCTTCCCCATAACTCATATGGAGTTAACCTCAATAATTAACTCTTCCAAGTTGTCCACTTCTCTTTTAGATCCAATCCCAACCAGATTACTCAAAGAAGTTCTACCTTTAATCAGCTCGTCCATATTAAATCAAATCAACCAATCTTTACAACTAGGCTATGTACCACAGGCTTTTAGGTGGCTGTGGTCAAACCTCTATTGGAAAAACCAACCCTTGACCCTGGACAACTAGCCAACTATAGGCCCATTTCAAATTTACCCTTTATTTCCAAGATTCTGGAAAAAATCGTGGCTAAACAATTATCTGACCACCTGAGTGGGAATAACCTGTACGAAGATTTTCAGTCAGGATTTAGAAAACATCATAGCACAGAAACAGCTCTGGTTAGAGTCACTAATGATCTTTTATTAGCTTCGGACAATGGTCTAGTTTCTGTCCTTGTCCTGTTAGATCTTAGTGCTGCATTTCATACAATTGATCATATCATTCTATTACAGACACTAGAACATAGAATCGGGATTAAAGGAAAAGCATTGGGATGGTTTAAATCCTATTTGTTGAACAGACTCCAGTTTGTTCCTGTTAATGATGAATTCTCCACATGCACAAGGATTAGCTATGGAGTACCACAGGGTTCTGTGCTGGGTCCAATTCTGTTTAGCATATACATGTCTCCTCTATGTGAGCTTATTAGAAAGCATTCTATTAATTTTCATTTTTACGCAGATGATACTCAGCTATATATGTCGTTGGAACCAAATGAAACCGATTAACTAGTCAAAATTCAGGGTTGTTTAAAAGACATCAAATCCTGGATGTCCCAAAGCTTCCTTCAACTAAACTCAGATAAAACCGAGATTCTTACTGTATTGTTGGGCCTAAAAATCTGAGAGAGACACTATTGAGTCAGATAGCCACCCTGGATGGCATAACATTAGCTTCAGATTCTACTGTGAGGAACCTTGGTGTCATCATTGACCAGGATCTCTCTTTTACATCATACATTAAACAAATCTCCAGAACCGCCTACTTCCATCTTAGAAATATAGTTAAAATCAGAAGCATCCTCTCTCAGAGCGATGCAGAGAAACTGATCCATGCATTTGTTACCTCTAGGCTGGACTACTGTAACTCCTTACTCATAGGATGTCCTAACAGCTCCTTAAAAAGCCTACAGCTTATTCAAAATGCTGCAGCCAGAGTTCTGACAGGACTTAGAAAGAGAGATCACATTTCTCCTACATTAGCTTCTCTGCACTGGCTGCCTGTAAAATATAGGATAGAATTTAAAATTCTCCTACTCACCTACAAAGTACTCAATGATAAAGCTCCTTCTTATCTTAAAAACCTCATAGTTTCTTATGCTCCCAGCAGAACACTTTGTTCTCAGAGCGCTGGGCTACTTGTGGTTCCTAGAGTGTTTAAATGTAGAACAGGGGGCAGAGCTTTTAGCTACCAAGCTCCTCTCCTCTGGAACCAGCTCCCTCTTCAGGTTCGAGAAGCTGACACACTCTCCACCTTTAAGACCAGGCTTAAAACCTTCCTTTTTGATAAACCTTATAGTTAGAGATGGTTCAGGTCACTGGCAATTATTGTTAGTCACAGGAACCATCTCTTAGCTAAGCTGCAATAGACATAGACTGCTGGGGGACTTAATTTATACACTGAGCTCCTCTGTTTCCTTCTACCTCCTCTGTCCAATAACCTCTCATCATTGTCCCATGTTTAACTAACCTTGTCTCTTTCTCTCCAGTAGTTGTGCTTCTCTCCCTTTCTCTCTCTCTCTCTCCCCCCCACTCTCTCTCCCTCTCTGTCCTCACCTACAGGTATCATTGGACTCAAAGTTTGGTGTCTGTGATGGGCAGCTGCGGATCCAACCATCCTGCCTGTGTCCAGTCCCTGGTCCTACCATCCTGCCTGTGCTCTGTCGTTGCTTGTTGCTGTTGCTGTGCTTTTCTCTCTCTCTATCCTCTCACCCCAACTGGTCGAGGCAGATGGCCGCCCACATCCAGTCTGGTTCTGCTGGAGGTTTTTTCCTTGTTAGAGAGGGAGTTTTTCCTCTCCACTGTTGCTGTCAAATTAAATGCTTGCTGTATGTGGGATTTGTTGGGTTAAGTTGTATAAGGCCTTAAACCTACCTTGTAAAGTGCCTTGAGATAACTTTGTTGTGATTTGGCGCTATATAAATAAAATTGAATTAAATTGAATTGAATGTTAGTCACCTTAAGGTTAATTGGTAGCACTATAGATTTAGTCCAGTTAATAGAGTACTCTGAAAGTCTGAAAGAATTCATCTATGAGGCTGATAGTTGTAGGAAGAGACGTCTGTGGCTCCAGGAGAAACAGTAACACATCGTCAGCATATAAACTTATTTTATGATTTACTGATTTGGTCAATATTCCAGTAATTCCTTCATGCTGTCTTATTGCTGCGACTAGAGGTTCAATAAATATTGCAAATAGTGATGGGGAAAGTGGGCAGCCCTGTCCCTCTATGCAGATTAAACCTTGGTGAGATCTGGTTGTTTGTTCTGACTGCGGCGTTTGCTGAGCTGTATAATATTTGGATCCAGTCCATGAATGTTTCCCCAATGCCGAATTTGTGCAGAGTGGCTAAAAGAAACTTCCAGTTTACTCTATCGAAAGCTTTTTCTGCATCTAAGGAGACGATGGCTGACTCTAGTTTATGGATGGTGACATAATCAATTAAATTAATTAGTCTGTTCATATTGTTTGTTGACTGTCTACCTTTAATGAAGCCTGTTTGATCAGAGTGAATTATATATGGAGTGAGTTTTTCTAATCTTCTAGCAAGTGCTTTACACACTATTTTTAGATCTACATTTATTAGTGAAATTGGTCTATAACTCGATGGGAGTGTAGGGTCTTTTCCTGGTTTTTGGAGCAGGCTTATGAAGACAGAATTCATATTTGTGGGTAATGAATGTTGTTGTTTAATTTCAGCTACCATTTTGTAAAAGCTGGGTGCCAGCATGGACCAGAACTCTTTATAAAATTCAGTTGGGAATCCATCTGGTCCTGGAGCTTTTTTATTGGGCAGCTTCATGTAGTTCTGCCAAAGATAACAATGAGTCTAGAGTTGTGGATTGTTCTTCCTTTAATTTTGGCAGTTCTAGTTTATTCAGAAACGCCTCTATGGCTGAGGTGGATGGATCTATTTGGGACGTATATAACTCTTGGTAAAAGTTTTTAAAGGTATCATTTATTTCATGGGGATCACGAGTAATATTGCCTTTGTTATTAGTTATTGAATGGATGATTTGTTTCTCTTTATTATTTTTTAATTGGTTAGCTAGAAATTTACCACATTTGTTAGCATGGTCAAAGTTCTCCCAGCGTAATCGGTCTATCTGAAACTGAGTTTTGCAATCAATTATATTATTTAATTTCAGCTTTAGATTCTTTAGGTCTTCTAGGATTCTATCATTGGTTGGAGAGGCAGCATATTTAATTTCTAGAGATTTTATTTTTTGCTCTAATTCTAATTCAAGTAACATGTCCTTTTTTTCTTGTGTGATGATTAAGAAATAATTCTACCGTGCATACACTACCTTCCCAATCTCCCAAAGAACACAGGGTGAGATTTCCGGTGTATCGTTGATTTCTATAAAGGTTTTCCATTCTCTCCTGACATAACTGATGAAGTCTTGATCATTGAGTAATGATGTATTAAACCACCAATTCCTGGTTGATGGTGTGGCTGTCTTAATCAACGAAATGGACATTGGTGCATGATCACTGATTGTGATAGAGTGAATATTGGTGTCAGAGACATCTTGTAAGACTGAGTTATTTACTAAAATATAATCTATACGGGAGTGAGAGTGGTGAACTGGCGAGAAAAAGGTATATTCCCTGGATGTAGGATGAAGAGAACGCCATGTGTCACAGAGACCGAAGTCATCCATGTACTGTTTTAAGGTCTGTACTGATTGCCAGTTCCTGTTGCTCACAGCTTTGCTTAGCCTGTCCAACTCTGGGTTAAATACTAAATTAAAGTCCCCTCCTACTATAAGTTTGGAACCAGAGTGAGCAGACAGTGATGTGAAGAAGCTGTAAAAGAAAGAGGGGTCGTCAACATTTGGGCCATACACATTAGCTATGCAATATTCAATGTTTCCTATCAAGATATTAATGATTATATATCTCCCTTCTGGATCGATAATGGTATCGTTATGAGTAAAGTTAATCTTTTTATTTATCAGGATGGCGACCCCTATTTGTTTAGAATTGTAACCGGCTAAGTAAGCATGTGGGAACTCTGCTGATGCCAGAGTGTAATTTATAATTTTGGGAATATGAGTTTCCTGTAGTAAAACAATGTCTGCTTGTAGGGTTTTCAAATGATTTAAATATTTTAAATCATTTCTCCTTCTTATTGATTCCACGTACATTCCAAGTGACAATCTTCAGTGGTGTCATATCTTACCTGACTGCTGTGGATCACTAGTCTTCTGTGTATGTAGTGTGACAGACTTTACAGTCGTAGCACTTAAAAGTGTCAGCCTTTACGGCAATCTGTTTGCATTTTCAGCGCAGTATCACCGGGTTTTTAGCGCGTTGGAGCTGTGTTGCGTCTATTTGGCCTATAGGTGGTGATCAGCCCCCACACTGGCCTTTATGACGCTGTCCTATACTTATGTTATATAGGCCCATGTAGAGATGTGTATTCATGCCTCCGTGGTATAATGGCTTGTATTATGTTAAACAGCCTTGATGTGTCAATTTTTTACCCCGGGTTCGAATCCTGGTGGAAGCAGAAGTTGTAATTACTGAACATTTTTATATTTTGGCAAACAAGAAAATAGCAAATGATTAATAGGGCTGGCTGTCTGTATTATTTAGCAGAGCTACAGCCATGTTCACAAGAGGTTCACCAGCCGCTTTCGGCAGTGAGTCATAGACGGACGTGTTTCTGCCCGCTTTCATGTAGACACGGAACTCTTCACAGTTTTTTCAAACATAGACTTTGTTAATTTCGTTATTCATACACAACAACATGCAAATGCTAAAAATTACTGAAAAGATGACTGTACACCCATCAAGTTTGGGTGAACAGAAAACGCTTGAAAGCGTTCCATTTTATATTCCGTTTATTTCGTTATTACTCCTTTCACCTGTAACACATAAAGTCATTGCAGAGCTACAGCCATGTTCTCACAAAGTTAACCAGCTGTTTATTTCGTTATTTCCTCTTTCGTGTCCGTCTGGTTAATGAAAGTGGGCGGGGCCATCCACGTCCCAGAACGGGGACACTGGGGGATGGGGAAACGCGCATCAACACGCAGGACAAAGATCTGCGTTTCTCTGCCTGCTACAGCCTCGGCTGCGTTAGGTTGTTAGTGTCCCTTTCACCTGTACCACATGAAATGTGTTCCTGCTAAGTTGATCAGCCGCTTTCAGAATCAGAATCGTTTTTATTCCCCAGGTATCCCCCAGGAGTCCTGGCGTTCTGGCATACCTCAGAGAGATTATTACAATTTATTTATTTTTATTATATGATATTCTCTACAAGTTAGCAGATGTAGTCTGACAGACTTGTGTGAAATACCATAAGAAGAGCCTTTTAAAAAAGTCAAGTGAAAGGTTTTGGCCTCTCACAGCTACATAGGTGCAGCTGATCACGCTGCCCGATCTCCTATGGAGTTCTTCTTTGTCTCGGATCTAAAGTATTTTACACCTATTGACTGAGTGGAGACAGTATGTTAATGTCTCTGTGCCAATACGTAGTAGGGGATGGGGTTTAAAGTTTGCTTTGCAACTGAATCAACATCAGACGCCGTAACTCGCGCGAAGCGAGTTCCAAATCCACTGTATTGCCTGTGTAATAAAAAATTGGCAAAAATTCTGGCAAAATGCTCTAATGCCAGAGTCGATTCGTTTTTCCCCGAAACGGGAAACGGCTTTAAATCCATTAATGTGTCTGGTTTTGAAAACACCGTTTTCAGCTCGTTTCGTTTTTAACACGCTGCTTTGAATAAATGCCATTTGTCCTTTTTAAACGAGATGGTGGGGCTTTCTCGTTACAATACAAAGTTACTGGACTTACTGGGAGCGTGTCCAGACACATTAACAGGTCCTCCAGGTTTAAAACGTTCTAAAACGACGTGTTTTCTTGTCTTTCCAGCTTTTATTCTGGAGGGGAAAATCAAACTGTTAAAACGTACACGGACCCGACACTTAAACACGAAGACATACTGTATAAAGACAGCAGCGACATCAGCAACTGACAAAAAGCACTAGCGCGTATTGACAACTTGATCCAAGTCATCTGCCTATGAATAAGTGGCTCCTCAGCACCATCGTTGGAACGTCACATCACTGTCTGCTTCAGACGGTGACGCCACTTCCCCGATTCTCTTGTTGCCTGCATTTGACAAGCATACATTTCCGGTTAAGCTCTATCTGGACAAATGATCTGTCATTCAGGCTCTTACGTTTCATTCAGAATCATGGCAAACTATAGGTCATTGCGGTCTGAGTAAATTTTAAGAGTTTGGTTAAACTTAAAAGCTGCTATAACAAGACAACGACTTAGTTTTTCGTTCTCTGCTTTTTTCTCAAAACGAAAAATCAGCTTTAAATCCATTTCCGTGCGTTGTGTCGAAAAAACAACAACACCTGAATTCCGTTAATTAATATTACGAGCTGAAACGAAAACCAAGTTTGTTTTGTGTTTTTTCCTCATGATCAACAAACCAGAAGACGAGTACAGGTATACATATAAATTACATTTATAACACAGATTGATGAATAAATATAGATTCCTATTTTATGTTATTATACTTATATTATTCTATTGGATTGGCTGGAGGAGGGACTGTGTCTCTCGGCTGGCCTGGAAACTGTGAAAACATCAGCAGCTTCGGCAATTGACAACAAACACTAGCCCACACTAGCGAGCAAAGACGCATAATAATCTATAATATTTAAAAATGAACTACTCTACATTTAATGATACAATACCATGACATCGTTTTTTGTGCTTAATGCGCAGACACAGATAGAAATGAACAGTAGGACCTCACATCTTTGCGCCACCTGGTGGTTAACATAAGACTAGCACCCTGATTTTTTTCAGCTGGCTGCAGGATTAAAAATCCTTAGTCGGGGACGCACCCGTGGCGTGCTGGCGACACGCACGTACTGCGGTAAAAAAGGTGGTCGCTTTGAAGTGCTATGACTGTAGGTGTGTGGCTAACCTTAAGTACCTGTGTATTCTGAGTTGTGTGTTATCTATGTATGGGCACGTGTTTCCCTTGTGCAGTAGATGTTTGTGTGTGGCTGCTGGAGGGCTACATAGCTGGCTGACTATGTGGAAGAAGAATAGAGAAAAGGATGTAGACAGTGTGGAGTGAAAGTAGGTGAAGGAAAAAGAATAAAGGGAAGGAAAATTAAAGTGAAAGGAAAGTGAGTGATTAAGTATGATGAGCGCTTTGCAAAGTGAGTGAGTGAGTGACATTAGAATCACAATAAACATTTACATGAAACATCTGCGAGCGAACGAGTTTGAATACTGGATGTAAGGTTATAACACATAGTTGCATTGCATCTATTATTTTTTTAACAAACCTTTTATATTAAAGCATTTTTTACATACCACCTGCTAGTACAGCCACGGAGTTGCTTCCCGGTCCTGGTAGAGCTCTCCGTTGACGTACAGTTTGTCGACGCTGATGACAGCCCTGCAGCCTTCTGCCATGAACCTCTTACGGATGGGGAACAGTCGGCGGCGGCGGTCGAGGATCTCCTTGGGGAACTGATTGTTGACGCTGTAGTCGGTTCCCTTCAGCTGTCTGCTGAAGAACCAGTTCCTTCTGCTTAAAGTCATGAAACTTGGCAACAATGGGTCAAGGGCGCTGGCCATCCGGTCGTCTTCCTCCGAGTCTGTGCGAACGGTGGAACGCCATCTTGTCCACAACTTCCGCTGGAATATTCATCTTTTGTTTAAGGAAGTTTTTAACGGTGGTTTCCGTGTTTTCCTCCGCCTGCTCTGGAATCCCCGAGAACACCAGGTTGTCCCTCATGCTGCTGGCCTGCAGATCAATGATGCCTTCTTTTATTTTTTTATTTTCGGCCGCTGGCTGAGCCACATCCTCCGTCAGGGACTGCACCGTTCCCTTCAGGGCCTCATTCTCGGTGGCGAGAGAAACCACCTGCTGCTGGCTGAATTTCAGGGAATCGCGAAGGGCCATAAACTCTTTGTGGAGGAGTTCCACTAGTGCCAGACACGCGTCGAAGCTTGATAGTTTTTTCTCTATGGACTCCAGGATGTCCGTGATGTTTTTATCCGCCGAGCTAGCTCCAGGTGACTCAGGTGAGTCAGACGGACGGGAACGCTTGCTGGGAGCCGTCTCCTTTTTCCCCATTACCAGACGCTCGAAGCACTCGTCGATGTACTCGAAACTTTCTTCGGTGTTATCCAGAATGTTAGGGTGGTTTATTATTTTCCGTAAAATAAGGTAGTTATTTATTTATTTAAATTGGCGGATAGTTTGTCGCGCTGTTGTTTACTACCTGTTTCGCGCCGCCTTGTTGAATTTCTCGTGCTGTTCTCGCGCTCTCTCACAGCATCGCGTCCTGAGGCATGATTACTAATTACAGACAGCTGATCTGATTGAAACCGGAAGTAATGTTAGAGCAGGGCATGGACTGCACAGAAACGGAAATACAAAACAATAAAACCGCAAATTAAATTGAAACACGTGAAAGCATGACAGAACCCTCACCGCAAGGGCGACGTCCCAGGCGCCCAAAGGAACCACCACCTTCCAGCCAGGGTGGGCGGAGGGAGGCCGGTGGAAGGCCACAGGAGCCGGCTGAGGTCTGGATGAGCTCGGTGAAGGTCCTTTATGAGGTTGGTGTCGAGAATGTCTCGTGCCGGAACCTATGACCGTTCATCCAGACAGTACCCCTCGCAGTCGACCAGGAACTGCCTTTCTCAACCTTGTTGTTGACAAGCCAGGAGAGCTCTGACCGTATATGTGGGACCCTCGTCAATGACCCTCGGAGGCAGTCCTTAGTGGACAACCAAACTTTGTCCCCAACCGCATACGGAGGTTCGGCCGACCGCTTGCAGTCTGCTGCCACCTTCTCTCTGCTTGCACCCGCAACATTACCTGTCGTGCCTGCCGCCAGGTTTGCTGACATCGTCCAATGATGGGACTCGAGCTTCCTCCTCCAGCGCCAGGAACAGCGGTGGCTCGAACCCGTACACACACTGAAATGCTGAGAGACCCGTGGATGAGCATGGGAGTGTTGTGGGCGTATTCCACCCACACAAGCTGCTTGGACCAAGCGGACAGGTTCCTGGAAGCAAGGAATTCATTAGTGCCTAATTTTTGCACAGTTAAAGGACACATATCATACTTTTCATTCTAAAAAATATTAGACTTTAATGTCTCAGTAAGGTCTCTGTAAATTTTCATCCCATAAAACCCTTTAGATCGTCCACACTGCCCCTGTCAATATGTGGTTCTCACTCCCCATCAGCAAACGCTGTGTTTTCTGGGCGTGTCGCAAGCGAAGCTGCTCACCACACCTCTGTGCGGAAGCGCATATCTTTTTTGTTATTGTTTTTTTTTTTTTTTAAATTGGCTCCATGGATACGAGCCACCGCACGGTTACGATACAATAGGTGGCAGTAGTGCGACATTGAGAACGCAATCCTCCACAGAAGAAGAAGACCCACTACAGGACTGCACGACATTAGCCAGCCAGCTAGTTCGTAGCGTAGTGGAACCATACGTCTACGATCCCGAATCTGACCCTGAAGCTGAAGAGGAGGCTGTTGAAGTCGCCACATTTCGGCTGATGCAAGATGTGTCTCATTGGTAATGTCGCATTTACTTCAATTTAATTGATTTATGTAATTTGCAAAGCAACTAGCAGTTGCTAATGCGTATGCTAAATGGCGTGTGCAGCTTCAATATTCACAACACGACTTACCTGGAAAACTCTCGTTAATAGAAAACACTACTTTAGCTCACATTATACAAATAAATAAGTTTGAGAGCATAGCTGAAATAATATAAATACATTTTACATTTACACATTTCACTGTTTTGTCTTACTTGTGCTGCTGCTCTGACATAATTTTATTTAAAAATGTGCATTAATATTTAGAGCAATCACTGCATGACCTTCCTGGGAACAAAAAGCATTGGTTCAAATTATATATTGACCTAACGTATTTCTACTGCTTTTAATTATGTTTTTTGTCATTCTTGATAAATCTGACAGTAATATGTCTCTGTATCTGAAGTTGTTACAGGTATCTAGTCTACAGAGGCTAGTGGGCTGGTGCTGAGGATTCCTGGGGTGAAGAATCTGAGTTGCCATCTCTTCATGCTTGGGTTGTAGATGAAGGCAGAGTTTCCTGATGGATAAAACACTAAAACACTCATTGTATGATGGATGTACAGTAAACCACCTGTGGAATAACTCCTTTACCATTTGAGTAAAAATGTGTTTTTTGTGAGTGCAATACTCATTTTTAGATTTTTTTTTAATTTATATATAATTCATATGCTTTTTATTTATGGCCGCTTCAACTTTATAGCTTACCATGTTAGAAAGAGAAAAAACATGTAATTTCAATACTATGATTTCCTGAATAAAAGTGTTTTCAGAAACAGAGTTCAGTGAAATACATAAGTTAAAGCCAACTTTATTGTAAACCAAAAAAATGCACCACTACTCCAAAGCTAGAACAAACTGTTACCTTCACACTCCAATGTGCAATGTATAGGTTACTGAGTTAATTAAGAAGTCTGGGGGTTTGAGGACAGAAGCTTTTGCAGGGCCTTGCAGACGAAATGCATGAAAGTAGGGTAAACAGGGAGATGTGGTGATCCTTGTTCTCATCACTATTTGGAAGACTGAGCGGAAGCAGTCCTCTACCAGATGGAAGCTGTGGCTGTCCTCACCATCACCTCATCAAAACAAAAGGTACTGCAATCAGAATTGTAGATTAGTGAAATGTTCATTATTATGTAGGTCAAAACCTTCTCTAATGTAAGAACACACAATACCAGAAAAACATTAAACCAAACAAGAGGACAGGCCTGTCTGTGCTAAAACAACAGATAAACTGTTGTTACAATTCAAATATAAAATCTAAACAGTATATACCAATTAAAATCTTCTATTGCCCATCTTACTGTTGGTACATACAAACTTACATACCTTTACTCCTAAGCTGGGCAGCAGATGTCCGTGTACCAACAGTCTGCAGTGATTTCTCTGTTTGACAGCCTCCTTGCATGTAGGTAACTGGGATGTGGCTCCCTACAGTGTAGAAAAGACTGTTACATTTACTGTAAATTGTATTGGTCCTACAAATATAATGGCTATGGTACAAGCTATAGGTTACTGACCAGATAAGCAGCAGTTATTGTAGAGATGTGACTAATTAGCAACTAAGCTTGCAACACAACACAGTAATTATTCCAACTAATCATGTTAGAATTTGATAGAACAATGACATAACCCCAAATTACAAGTTGATTTAGGCTGTGACACAGGACGGGGTAAAAACAAACATAACCGCGTTCATCTGCAGTTTCTTATTGTAGCGATCGACCAGCTGTAGCTCTAAAGTGCAAAGGCCTAAAGGCATGCTAACGGCTAACGCAACACACAAACAGGAGCGGCAGCACGTCAACAGGACAAAAGCTCGATCCACCGCTTCCTGCCTGTCGCCGATCGAAGGCCCATCACACAGACAGGTGCCAACTCAGAGTAGCACATTTGAAAGGGACAAAGGCTCGGTTGACTCACTGTAGCCGTTAGCGACGCTAGCGATTAGCTTGTCTCACATGTGGGTTACTGCATTTTAAACAGACCCAACTAACATATTTAGATATCACAAGTATTAAGCACAAACTTACTACAGCGAGCTAGATCCACCGCTTCCTGCCTGTCGCCGCTGGAAGGGCGATAACGATCAGGTGTTCCCCGCAGGTGTATGAGATTACAGAAAAAGGACAGACGCTAGACCCACCGCTCCCTGCGTGTAGCCGCTGAATGCCGATAGCCATTAGCTTGTCTCACATGTGGGTTACTATATATTAAACAGACCAACCAACATAGTAAGTATCAAGCACGTACTTACTACAGCGAGCTAGACCCACCGCTCCCTGCCTGTAGCCGCTCGATGCCATTAGTCATTAGCTTTTCTCCACACAGGTGTGTGGCTGCAGGAGCCCACATGAGCACATTTGAAGGGGACAAAGGCTCGGTCGACTGGCTGTAGCCGTTGGCATAGCTAGCTAGTAACTTGCCCCACACATAGGATACTACATTTAAACGGACAAACTAACATTTTAAAACATTATAAATATCAAGCATGTACTTACTTCAGTGAGTGGATGACGGACTTTAGGAATAGGTTCTTTTTTCCAACAGGAGCCGTGAAACAAATCCAGCATTGTACGCACCCTCGTTTGAAATGCACATACGTATAAATGCTGAGGCAGTGTTTCTGGCACCGGTCCGTTAAAAATAAAAGTGACCCACAAAGTCCTCACTTGTTGATCCCTTGTTAAAGTGAATAGACTTTGGTGTTGGTTAGAACACCTAAGAACCAAACTATTTCTATGGGAGGACTTGAACGCTGCCGTGCTCGTCTGTTCACGGTGAGTGAGAGGGGGGAAATGGCGGAAGTCCAGTTTTGGTTCGGGATCATTGTGGGGGTGGTGGTTCAGGATTTGCAAGGAGATGTTCCTACCAGTGTGACGACACATGGGGCACGGTCTCAGAGTAGTAGATCTCTCTCTTCATTGGGTGAGAAAATCTACGTTTTCAAAATGTGAAAAAAGCAGGAAATGTATTTCTACCGTGCTCAGTGTGTGTATATGTGACCCATAGAGTCATAGGAACTCTCCAAAATGTCTAAAAAGTGGATTTTGCATGATATGAGCCCTTTAATACTTATATTGTTGTTTTGTCCTGTTTTGTCTTGTTTTTGTTTTGGCCACTGCAAACTATAGAATTCTGTCCAATTCCATTGAAGCTCCAGTGGAGCTGAGGTAACAAACAAGCTAAAACAAGCTAATGGACTTCTGATGCCAAACAGAACTGATCTGACCTCCTCTACTCAGAGCCTATGTCCAGGCAAACACACAAGGTGAGGAGAGGTCCATGACTCCAGCAACTACGAATTAAATGAGGCGACAACCAGAAATACAAAGAACAGCAGAGTCCCAATGACTGAGCGACAGGAAAAACTGAATCCATCTCTTATTCTTCAATCTTCAACGGCTAGTTGTCCTTTAAGTGTCACTTCCAGTTTGTTTTTTGGTCTTGAGGCTGTTTTTCCTCTATTACTATCACATTGTGTGACCTAAACGTCTACATGAGCTGTTGGTTATTCAAAAGCCATCAGCCTTGTCTTAATCAGCTTTGGTACTTGAAGCACATTGATGCAGGTGTTGCATGTCCCAAGTGGCAGGATCAGCAGCTCGATAGAAACAAGGCTAAACAATGAAAATGAGTTGTTTTCTCGTTTTCCGTTTTTTCCTGAAAACAAGAAAACGGGAAATGGCTTTAAATCCATTTATTTGTCTGGTTTTGAAAACATCGTTTTCGGCATGTTTCATTTGTTTTTAACACGCTGCTTCGATTAAATGATGTCTGTCACTTTCATGAAGAGAAACGAGAAAAGGTCTGTGTATATTTTAATAGTTTGTTTTCCCCCTCCAGAATAAAAGCCGGGAAAACCAGAAAACGAGCCGTCTTCGTGTTTTCCGTTTTTTCCTCAAAACAAGAAATCGGGAAACGGTTTTAAATCCAATTCCGGGTCGAGTTTTGAAAACACTGTTTTCAGCTCGTTTATTTGTTTTTAACACAGTGCTTTGATTAAATTCTGTTTTTCGCTCACATTAAGAGAAACGAGAAAATGGGTGTGTTTTGTATTTCATCTTAAGGACAATTTAACCAGAAGGCTTGATTTCAGTCGATATATGTCTGGAAAGGAAAATAAAAAATCCATTACTTAATTTGCGATTGAGCACCTGCTTCCTGACGTCATTGTACATGACAGTAAACTCATCATTCTTAGGAATGTTGTCCAGTGGCTGCTGTGGTCTGGTAGAGGCATGGTCCAAGTAAAACAACACCTTATTTGGCTAGAGCACTCAGAGAGAGGCTGATGGTGGTACGGGTCCTGTGTGTGTGTTAGCTGTCCAGCATTGTTAGTCATGAAATACACATTTTCCAATATGCTTCAACTCATGTCTAAAAATCATTTTTGTTATTAACTGTTTTGACTGTAAATTTAGAATGCAACACAAAGCATCAGTTTCCATGGGAAAACAACAGCAAAAAAACAAATTATATCTTTACAAAATAAACATTTAAAAAAACACAATTAAGCCAATACTGTAGAAATTAAGACTGTTTCCCCAAAACATACGTACAGAAAATCTATTCATGGGGGGATTCTCTACAGTTAATAACCAAGCAGATTGACCTCAATGTGTCATGTTCCCGGTCATGTCCCTGTTTTATTTTGAAAGGACTTTGTTTTCATTCATGTTGTCATGTTTTGGTTTCAGTTTCCGGTTTTATTTTGAAGCACTTCCTGTCTCACCCACGTCTCAGCTGTTTCCATGTCATCCCCGGTTAATCAGCACACCTGACAGTTATTTTGTAATCAAGCACTGGTATTTAGTCACCACCTCACACAGCATCCAGTTGCCAGATTGTTACGCGTGTAAGTCACCACATTCCAGCATACCTTAGATTGTCTACCTAGTTTGTGATCGTGTTTCTGTACCTGACTCCTGCCTGTACCCTGCCTGTACCTTCGCCTTGGAAAAAACGCTGGTAACGTACCTAATTGTCTGACCCTGAGAAAGCCTGCTCCTTACTGGTACCTTTGCTGTGTCAAACTGTTGTCGAACTCTTGCCTGTCCCCGGATCCGATTTAGCCTGTTCCTCCTGTACTACTGCTCAAGATTTTTCTGTGTATAAGAATAAGAATAAGAATAAGAATAAGAATAACTTTATTAGTCCCACAGCGGGGAAATTCCCATCAGCAGCCAGGTTACCCGGCGCTAGTCCGACAGTGGAAGCAAATTGCAGTACAAACAGTAAAAATCAAACGCACACACATACAGTGTCACACAGTACAAGTGGAAACCTTGCTGGAATTTTTTCTTGGGTTCATCAGGACAGATAGATAAGGTCGGAGAGCAGACAGTGAGACTGTATGGAGGGGAGGGGGGGGGGGTGTATCTGAATCAGTGTAGTGAAGTGTTGTTTATAGAAGTATGACCGAGGCCGACCAAGATGTTTACAGGTCAGTCCAACAGTTGTCCTTGAAGGGAGTCACAATAAGGGGAAGAGGATAGATAGAGGCACAGCTGGTGAGCTAGATTGGACCCGGGAAGGGAGGGGTGAGGGAGAAGGGACAGAGTAATACACAGCCAAAATTAATACATTTTAACAATCCATGACTAATTTGTCTAGATCAATACTCCAATCGGTCAGAACTCAGGGCTTCTTTGCCTCTTGTGGGACCATGGGTCACCCGTGACATCTCCTCAAGCCTGTCAGACAAGGCTGTCACCACATTCACCAAGTGTTCAGTCTGTCTGCAGATGTTATCCTTCAGTCTCTTGTCTTCCTCCGTACAGGCTGAGATCTTATTAGTCAGTCCTGTAATCCGGGCATCCGAACGGGCTGAGATGTTACAGATCAGTCCTTCAATCCGGGCAATCCTCTGGTGTAATTCCGTCAGCCGAGTAACCATGGCCCCCGTCGGCGTTTGCAGCTCCACAGCCGGAGGACACGCCAATGAGCCGGCCACAGATTTTCCAATCTTTCCAATCTTCCGATAAAGCAGGGCACCACCAAAGCCAATCATGAGTAGCCCTGTTATCAAAGTCCAAAATATGAATAGATCCTCTGCATCCTCGATGGACAGAGGCTCCAGACACAGGGGGCACCAGGAATCCCACGCGTCCCGCACGTAGCCGGAGGCAAAAGTCCCCAAGGGGCAGAGTGGTTCTCCCGGAGATTCTTTCCTTTGTGAAAAAATCTTGTCCAATGCGCTGAGTGACCAGTTGATTAGCTCCATGTTCAAAAATGTTATTCCAGAATAGCAGATCAGGGGGCTCAGAAAAAGACAAGACAAGGACACTGCAAGTGGGAGTGGGAGAAGAGAGAAAACACGTCTGCACTCCTCGAGAGGCGGAAGTAGAAGCCTGTATGACCTGGACCGTCTGTACTAGCGACTGTGGATTAAAGACTGTGAATTTTACAACCTTCTTCGTGTGTCTTCACTGTGCATGTGGGTCCGATCGTTACGCAAACCTGACACAATGAAATCAATTATATCGTGAAGACAGATTAGTTCAGTATTTACCTTTTTTCTTTTCTTACTTTCATTTAGGCATCATGGAGGCTCTATGTATGCAGCATGCTGCAGGAGTCTTGTCAAGTGCGGGTTACACACAAGGAGGCCCTACTTCTTCTATTGACCCATGTGGTCTGACCTGGTGACAGTCTGTTTACACCTGTTGTGTGTCTTCCAGCTTAATCAGGTGGACACAGCTGTGCATATATGAACATAAATGGATGGTGTAATGTGTAGAACTATGTGTATGAACAAGGTCTGCCAGTTTGAGAACTGGAGGAGCTGTTAATGTGTCTGTACAGGCTGGTAACACAGCACGTTGTTGTTTGGGTTAGCTGTCATGGAAAAGTAGTCAGGACCACATCTCCCAGTACATCCAGTAACTTTGTATTGTAATGAGAGACCCCCCACCACCACCGAAACACAGTACAACAACGTCAGGAAGCCGGGGCTCAAGCGCAAATTAAGTAATGGTTTAATAGTTTCATTTCCAGACGACATTGACTGAAATCAAGCTGTTTTCTGGTTAAGTTGTCCATACGATGAAATACAAAACTCCTCTGTTTTATTGTTTCTCTTGATATGAGCGAAAAACAAAATTGAATCAAAGCACCGTGTTAAAAACAAATAAACAAGCTGAAAACTGTGTTTTCAAAACTAGACGTGGAATTGGATTCAATGCCATTAGCTGTTTTCTCATTTTGAGGGAAAAAAATGGAACATGTGTAATGTTCAAAATTAGCTGAACACTTTTGTGTTTTAAAAGTTTAAGCTGATTAGAGTCAGCATGGAGACAAAAAAAGAACTCCTCGTCCTTGGTTTTGGGGAGTCAGACAGAAGCGAGTTCCTGGGAGTGCCAGGCGGAGATAACTATGAATCATTCTCTGTCTAAGGCTTAGACTGAGTATGGAGCTGCAGGTTGCCAACCCCTTTTCTAAGCGATCAGTCAGACACATAAACCTGATGTATGATGAACAAAATGAGATGAATTGCAGACATAGGAACATGTAATCTGAACATAAAAAGGCACAAACTGGATGAAAACAGTAGCGGATGAAGGAGAACAATTTTCTGTTACAAGGTCCAGACATCAACATCTAGTTCAAGTCTCATGACGAAGTAAAGAGGGGGAGGGGACAGTGAAACTGAAACTAAGTTTAACTTCCTCATTTTGTGCAGAAGAAGGAAAAAACAATTAAACACCATGAAGAAGAAAAGTTGAGTTTCTTGATTGACAACTCAATCAAGAAACTATGACTAACTACTGTTAGAGTTTAAAGGGGTCATATGCAAAATCCACTTTTTAGACATTTTGGAGCGTTCCTATGACTCTATGGGTCACATATGCACACACTGAGCATGGTAGAAATGCACTTCCTCCTGAAAAGGTAAATTTTATCATGCAATGGAGAGAGGCCTCGTCCTACTCTGAGACCGTTCCCCAGTTCTCGTCACATTGGTAGGCAGTTCTCCCTGCAAATCCTTGAACCACCACCCCACAATGATTCCGAACCAAAACTGGACTTCTGCCATTTCCCCTCTCTCACTCACCGTGAACAGACGAGCACGGCAGCGCCCAAGTCCTCCTATAGAAATAGTTCGGTTCTTAGGTATTTTAACCAACACCAAAGTCTCTTCACTTTACCAAGGTATCAACAAGTGAGGACTTTGTGGGTAACTTTTATTTTTAACCGACCGGTGCCAGAAACACTGCCTCAGCATTTATACGTATGTGCATTTCAAACGAGCGTTTGTGTAGCGTTTGTACTTTTTCTGTAATCGCATACACCTGCGGGGAACAGCTGATCGTTATCGCCCTTCAAGCAGCGACAGACAGGGAGCGGTGGATCTAGCTCACTGTAGTAAGTTTGTGCTTGATACTTGTGATGTCTTAATATGTTAGTTGGTCTTTTTAAAATGTAGTAACCCACATGTGAGACAAGCTAATCGGCTACAGCAAGTCAACCGAGCCTTTGTCCCTTTCAAATGTGCTACTCTGAGTTGGCACAATCACACACCTGTGTGGGGAACAGTTAATAGCTATGGGCCTTCGATCGGCGACCGGCAGGGAGCGGTGGCTCAAGCTTTTGTCCTGTTGACGTGCTGCCGCTCCTGTTTATGTGTTGCATTAGCCGTTAGCATGCCGTTAGGTCTTTGCACTTTAGAGCTACAGCTGGTCGATCGCTACAATAAGAAACTGCAGATGAACGTGGTTATGTTTGTTATTACCCCGTCCTGTGTCGCAGCCCAAATCAACTTGTGATTTGGGGTTATGTCATTGTTCTATCAAATTCTAAAATAATTAGTTGGAATGATTACTGTGTTGTGTTGCAAGCTTAGTTGTTAGTTAGTCACATCTCTACAATAACTGCTGCTTATCTGTTCAGTTACCTATAGCTTGTACCATAGTCATTATATTTGTAGGAATGTAACAGTCTTTTCTATACTGTAGGGGGGCACATCCCAGTTACCCACATGCAAGGAGGCTGTCAAACAGAAATCGCTGCAGACTGTTGGTACACAGACATCTGCTGCCCAGCTCAGGAGTGAAGGTAGGTATGTAAGTTTGTATGTACCAACAGTAAGATAGGCAATAGAAGATTTTAATTTTAATTGGTATATACTGTTAAGATTTTATATTTGAATTATAACAACTGTTTATCTGTTGTTTTAGCACAGACAGGCCTGTCCTCTTGTTTGGTTTAATTTTTTGTCTGGTATTATGTATTCTTAAATTAGAGAAAGTTTCGACCTACATAATAATGAACATTTCACTAATCTACTATTCTGATTTCAGTACCTTTTGTTTTGATGAGGTGATGGTGAGGACAGCCACAGCTTTCATCTGGTAGAGGACTGCTTCCGCTCAGTCTTTCAAATAGTGATGAGAACAAGGATCAACACATCTCCGTGGTCATCTGTTTACAACTATACCTGTCCTGCTGCAGAAACAAATCTCCAACATAACCAAGTGTACCCCCTACCCAGCACATGGACTGTTTACCGTACTTCAATGCATTTCGTCTGCAAGGCCCTGCAAAAGCTTCTGTCCATTTATTTGGTTGACAATAAAGTTGGCTTTAACTATTCCGTATTTCACTAAACTCTGTTTCTGAAGGGAAAACACTTTTATTCAAGAAATCATAGTATTGAAATTACATGTTTTTCTCTATCTAATATGGTAAGCTATAAAGTTGAACCGGCCATAAATAAAAAGCATATACATTATATATAAATAAAAAAAATGAGTATTGCACTCACAAAAAACACATTTTTACTCAATGGTAAAGGAGTTATTCCACAAGTGGTTTACATCCATCATACAATGAGTGTTTTAGTGTTTTATCTATCAGGAAACTCTGCCTTCATCTACAACCCAAGCATGAAGAGATGGCAACTCAGATTCTTCAACCCAGGAATCCCCAGCACCAGCTCACTAGCCTCTGTAGACTAGATACCTGTAACAACTTCAGATACAGAGACGTATTACTGTCAGATTTTTTAAATAAAAATATCTCAGAGCAGCAGCACAAGTAAGACAAAAACAGTGAAATGTGAAATGTATTTATATTATTTCAGGTATGCTCTCAAACTTTTATTTATTTGTATAATGTAAGCTAAAGTAGTGTTTTCTATTAACAAGAGTTTTCCAGCTAAGTCGTGTTGTGAATATTCAAGCTGCATAGGCCATTTAGCATAAGCATTAGCAACCACTAGTCGCTTTGCAAATTACATAAATCAGTTAAATTGAAGTAAATGCGACATTGCCAATGAGACACATCTTGCATCAGCCGAAATGTGGTGACTTCAACAGCCTCCTCTTCAGCTTCAGGGTCAGATTCTGGATCGTAGACGTATGGTTCTACTACGCTACCGGACCAGCGTGCTAATGTTGTGCAGTCCTGTAGTGGGTCTTCTTCTGTGGAGGATTGCGGGTGGATTGCCTTCTCAATGTCGCATTACTGCCACCTATTGTATCGTAACCGGCTCGTATCCATGGAGCCAATTTTATAAAAAACAACAACAACAACAACAAGAAAAAGGTATGCGCTTCCACACAGAGGTGTGGTGAGCAGCTTTGCTTGCGACGTGCCCAGAAAATACAGCATTTGCTGAAGGGGAGTGAGAAACACATATTGACAGGGGCAGTGTGGACGATCTAAAGGGTTTTATGGGATGAAAATTTACAGAGACCTTACTGAGAGATTGAAGAATTGAGTGAAAAGCTGATGATCACTAATGTTGTTAAACACTAAGGGTAGTGTTTAACAACATTAGTGTTACTGAGCCTGTTTGTTGACGTAGAGGAAAATAAGACACAATCTACTAACGCTATGGAAACTTAAACTAATGCTGACAAGAACCGGATGTGAGGAGTTGATGGTGTTCAGGGTCTGGCTCTGGTTGTTATTTGTCCTGGTTCTGGTTCTGAGCTCACAGTTGGTGGTACTGAGCACTCAGACTGACTGAGGTCCAGAAATGTGGAGGCCTTCTCCCTTCCTGTCAGTGTTCTGAGTTTTCCAGTGACCACTGGTGACCGACCGGTCACTCGTGGTTCAGCTGTTGGAAGCAGGAAGCAGCTCGTTGGCTTCTCCGTCACTACAGAATCTAAACAAACTGACGTAAACAGTGTTTGGAGTTGAACTAGAATCAGTCTGACGCTGTTTACATTGATCCTGTTGTAGTTACTGGAAGCAGCTGAAATCAAACCAGGACTGAGGTGCTCTGCTCGTTACGGAAAAGAAACTTTGTTCTACTTTGTTTTGGACAATGATGAGACACAGTGACTCTCAACCTGTGAGACCCGCTTAGAACCAAATCTGGAAAATAAGACCACTACAGCCACTAAAAGGCAACGTGGACTCTGTTCAGACTGATGATGATCATTCAGTGTCTGATGGACAGGAACTCAAAGCTGAGACCAGATGGTTGATGTAAAACTAATAATAATAATAATAATAATAATAATAATAATCTAAGAAATAATCATGACGACACTGTGGCCAATATTCTCTGTCTTTATCAGGGAGTCGTGATGACATCAGAGAAGCTGTTAAACATTCTAGAAGACTTGAAAGATGAGGAATTCACTAAGTTCAAGTGGTTCCTGCAGCAGCCTGGAAGCCTGGATAACAGACCAATTAAAAGGAGACGAGTGGAAGGATTCACTGACATAAAAACAAGTCGACTGGAACACACATCACGATGTGACACAGTGGATGTGATGGTGCAGACGTACAGACCTCATGGAGCGATGGAGGTGACCCGGAAGGTTCTAGAGAAGATCAACAGGAACGACCTGGTGCAGAGTTTGTCTGACAGCAGCTCAGAACCAGGAGGTGAGTCACACAAACACCTGGGGCCCGTTTCAAGAAGGAGGTTTAACAAACTCCGAGTTAAAACGAAACTCTGAGTTGATTTACTCTGAGTTTGCAAACCTGGAGTTTTCGGTTCCAGAACAGCTGAAAAGAGTTGGTTTAAGCAACTCTGAGTTGTCTGACTCAGAGTTAAGCGCGTGCACCGCGATGATACAAAGCCCTGATCAATGGAGTGAAGATATTACGAGTCACCATGGCAACAGGACAACAAATGGATATGTTACGTCAAGCATATAGCGACTACGAGCCTATAATCCGTAGAAAGGCAACACGGCTGCAGCGGCGAAAGAGAAAGAATTAGCTTGGAAGAGAATAGCTCCTCGAGTCAATGCGTAAGTTTACATTTTAATCATACAGCGTAACTAATTACTAAATAATTTTAGTATTGTTGTTATATTTCACTCGTAAAGTAAGGACTTTTTCACTCATCTAAGGCGTTACTTCAGTAATTGCATGAAATACCGACGTTTGTATGAATTAAAAGTGCAGTGTTATGTCTATGCATTTTTAAAATTCCTGTTGTGGTTGATGTGGGATTTGTAAAGTAATGATAATTCAATAATCCAATACGTTTTATGGAGAGCAATTATTACACTAATCTAATTAGGTTTTTAAAAGTTACCCAAAACACGTAATAATATAAGAAATGTTTTTATGTAGGCGCAATCCTGCAGACATAGAAGAACGTGGCTAAAAATGAAATGTAAAAACATAATTCAAACAGCTAAGGCACCATCATGTCATGGATGTAGACTACCTGACTTTACAATATTTGATATATTAAATAACTAAATAGCATGCAGAGTATAGCAGTGCAGCAGCATTTTCAACATGGCTGTAATGTTTTCACACAGTTAAACATTTGACTTCTACTCAGCCAACAGAAAGAAGGCAGAGGCTAGAACAACTGGTGGAGGACCTGCACCTCGCAGGAGGAGGTCAGTCACGTTTGCTGCACAGATGCACACGGTTCAGTGATGTTCAGTAAATGCCAGAGTTCAATTCTGTAAGAGTAATGAGGAACATGTCATGTCAATTTGTCATGTAACTCTAAATCTTCTGTATTTTAAGTTATCGGTTATTGAGTTGTATAAACTAAATCTCAAGGAAATGTTATACTTGTATCACAAGATTGAGAAGCCAGATCTAGAAATTGAAATTCCCAAACACAAGCTGGAGATGAGTGTAAAGTTAAAGGTGAATTGTATGAATTATTGGAAGAATCATAAAATCTAACATTTGCCTTTGTATTTGTAGGAAAGGAAAAAAAACAAATAAATTATGATTTACATCTATTCAGTTTCTTTTATTGGTGGTGGTGGGGATGGTTGATTAAGACATTAAAGCAAATCTGTCCATCCACTCTGCAGATTACTGTAATGGAAGGAGTCTCCTCAGGGTCTTGTATTTGTAGGGCAGGGTGTTGCTCCTCTCTAATTATTGCAATAATGTGGAGAACAACACATGTCACATTAATGTCACAGGCCTCTCAGGTGTTTCCCTGAGGTGACGTAGACACTGAAGACGTGCTTTCAACAGGCCTATGGTCATTTCCACCCGGGCTCTTGTTTTGCAGGGCCACATTAAAGCGCTGCTGGGGGCCTGCTTCAGGTTCTGGGTCAGGCGTCAGTAGTGTGCGCCTTCATGGGTAACCCCTATCTCCAGCAGAAAGCTGTCAATCTCTCCTAGAAGAAAGTTCACATTACTTTAGTGCAGCATAGAAGTGTTCCTGTGAGTGTGAGTGCATGCATTGAAATAAGTGTATAGGACATACATGTACTTACCACAGTGCAGCCTGTTACTTAGGGTTGACTCACTATATATTCATATTTATGATATGTGCAGCATCACATATGATCTTGGTGATGTAAACAATGTAATGTCAGTTACAGTGACCATTAGAAAGAGTAGTCAGTGTACCTGCACATTTATCAGTTTATTTCAGATCACAGCAAGATATTATTAACTGATCATCATTTTTCAGATTAGCCTCAATGAAACAAATTAATTACCACATACCTGCAATCCTGTGAAACTCCTCTTTAATGGCTTTAAGGAGTTTGTTTCAAGGAAAGCGCTGGAGGTCGAACTTTTCTACATACAGTGGCTTCACTAATGTGCTCAGCATCTCCAATGTTATAAAGAAAACTACCGTTTGCAAAAAAAAAAACGTAACGCAACACAAAGAATCTGTTCGGATGTAAAAGCACGGCCACGAAGGGTGATGTGTTTGACGTATGGGTGAATAAGATTATTAATGTATGTATGGAGTCTCGATAAAAACGGTACCGCTAAAATAAATATGGACGGCGATATGACAGAAAATTAACTCGTGGCGTTAAAATCCTCTCGCGGCGTAAATTCAATGCCGTGTGAATTAATACAGCGTCCTCATCTACAGGATCCTCTAGAAACTGACATTTTGGTCTCTGCGCGAAGGAAACAGGTAAAATCTATGAATGAACTGAAAGATTCAACGAGGTATTTAAACACTGTTCACTTTAAAAAGGGGCGGAGACCGAAGGAAACTCTGGGTTTCCCGAATAAAACCTGCTTGCGACCAGGTTAGGTTCACAAGGTAAGTTGCCATAGTAACTGTGTCACAGCTCATGTCATTTAGCCACTGCACTCAGTCGTTTCCGGTTTTATTTTGTCACCACTTCCTGTCTCAGTCATTGTTAGTTTCAGTCAGCCTTGCTTCCAATTCTAATCTACTCACCTGCCGGTCGTTTAGTCATCATCACTTAGTATTTAAGCACCACCTCTAAGCCCAGCACCCTGCCAGATTGTTTGTTCATTCACCCGTTCAACTTTCCAGCATTCTTACCTTTACCTTGCCGTGCTTTTTGATCCTGTTTTGTTCCTGACCACGTCTCCAGCCCAGCCTGTGATAATCCCGTCTGCCTGTGTGAGTCTGACCATTGCCTGTTTTTGACATCCGCTTGCCTTATCCTCGTCTGTGCTGCTACCGATGATCTACCTGTGTACCGACCCTTGCCTGCCTGACCACGAGCTCGAATAAACCCTGTTGTTCACTGAGCCTTGTCTCCGCTGTGCGTGTGGGTCCGCTACCTAGAGCGCCGTGACAGTACAATCTGGCCACACTCGGACCCAGCCGGCGTCTTGCATCGGTTTTAGGGCTGCAAGGGATTTTGTTTTGGTGTACTTGGACGTCGCAGAGTCGCGATGGTGTTTTCCTGTTCGAGGCTGCCGGAGGACCTCCGCTGGTGCTTCGGGGAGCTCGCGAGGAATTACGCGGAAGCCCCCAGTCTGAAGGCGCGGCTCCGCGTTATAAAACAAGCGATTGCTATCCTGGAGGAGGAATTCTGGTGGCTTGACTACCCGGAAGTGCAGACGCTTTTTGAGAGGCTCCAGGCAGTGCGGAGGGATTTGGCACGCGCTCTGCGCGCGGCGCCCGCCAGCGTCTCATCAGCTGTTCCTGCTGCACCGGAAAGCGCTCCCGTCGTCGCTCAGTCAAGCCAAGCTCACGTTCCTGTCATCGTTCAGTCAAGCCAAGCTCACGTTCCTGTCGCTGCTCAGTCGAACCAAGCTCACGTTCCTGTCACTGCTCAGTCGAACCAAGCTCATGTTCCTGTCGCTGCTCAGGCGAACCCAGCTCACGTTCCTGTCGCGGCTCAGTCGAGTCAAGCTCACTCCCCTGTTGCCACTCAGGCAGATCCAGTCCCTGCTCCAGACGCCGCTCAGGCAGATCCAGCTCCCGTTCCAGACACCAGCTCATCGGCCCAAGTCCATGCCCACGCTACCGCCATAGTTCCCCAGTCCCATCCAGTCTGTACCGTGGCCGGCTCCTGCTTCAGCCCTGGCGGTTGAGGAGGTGAAGCCCACAGCTAGTCGTCGGAGGCCCAGACGGCGTCGACGACAGCCGGATTCCCCTGCCCAGGCTCCAGAGGACTCGGTCACAGAAATCAAGCGGCCCTCTCCGCCAGCAGAGGGCACTCTCGCTCCATCATACGACTTGCCCATCTCCATCGCAGGCATCCCGGACAGCATCTTCCTGCGGATCCGTGCCCAATGCGCCCCTCCGGTCCTGTTCCTGTTTGCACACTGGCTGAACTCCGCTGAGGCAGAGACCTACCCGGTAATCAAGGAGCGTCACTTCCGTGAAGCCGCCCTGCTCATTGCTCGGAAGCCTACGCTGCGCGAGGCCCTGGGTTTCATTGAACCCCCGTCAGAGCCTGCACCCGTTCCTGCATCAGAGCCTGCACCCGTTCCTGCATCAGAGCCTGCACCCCTGGCCCCTGCATCTAAGCCTGCACCCCTGGCCCCAGCGTCTAAGGCTGCACCCCTGGCCCCAGCGTCTAAGGCTGCACCCCTGGCCCCAGCGTCTAAGGCTGCACCCCTGGCCCCAGCGTCTGAGGCTGCACCCCTGGCCCCAGCGTCTGAGGCTGCACCCCTGGCCCCAGCGTCTAAGGCTGCACCCCTGGCCCCAGCGTCTATGGCTGCATCACGGGCCCCAGCGTCTCTGGCCGCAGCGTCTCCTGCGCCTCTGGCTGCAGCAACCCCTGCCCTAGCCTCACCTCAGCCATGCCAAGCTCCAGCTCCAGCTCACGACTCAGCTCAGCCACGTCAGGCTCAAGCCTCAGCTCCGCCCGCAGCAGCTCAAGCCTCGGCTCAGCCCGCAGCAGCTCAAGCCTCGGCTCAGCCCGCAGCAGCTCAAGCCTCGGCTCAGCCCGCAGCAGCTCAAGCCTCAGCTCAGTCACGTCAAGTTCAAGCCCCAGCTCAGCCCGCAGCAGCGCAAGCCTCAGCTCAGTCACGTCAAGTTCAAGCCCCAACTCCAGCTCAAGCCTCAGCTCAGTCACGTCAAGTGCAAGCCCCAGCTCCAGCTCAAGCCTCAGCTCAGTCACGTCAAGTGCAAGCCCCAGCTCCAGCTCAAGCTCAGGCCTCAGCTCAGTCACGTCAAGTTCAAGCCCCAGCTCCAGCTCAAGCTCAAGCCTCGGCCCCGCCACGCCAAGCTCAAGCTCCATCTTTACGCCAGCTAGCGGACACCCCTGGCCAGTCACACCAGGCCTTAGTTCCTGTTCCTGTCGGCCATATTGAGGCCGCTCCTGTTCCTGTCGGCCATATTGAGGCTGCTCCCGTTCCTGTCGGCCATATTGAGGCCGCTCCCGTTCCTGTCGGCCATATTGAGGCCGCTCCCGTTCCTGTCGGCCATATTGAGGCCGTTCTAGTCCCAGTTCCTGTCGGCTCCTCAGAGGAGGACGCCGTTCTAGTTCCTGTCGGCCAAGTAGAGGTCGTTCTAGTCCCAGTTCCTGTCGGCTCCTCTGAGGAGGACGCCGTTCTAGTCCCTGTCGGCTCCTCGGAGGAGGACGCCGTTCTAGTTCCTGCCACTGTCGGCCCCTCGGAGGCCGCAGCCCCCGACGATCCCCAGGAGGGGGTCGTCCCGGCCGCAGCGTCTGCCGCAGCGTCTGTTGCAGCCCCTGCCGGCCTCCCGGAGGAGGTCGGTCCAGCTCCGTCTCCTGCCGACCTCCCGGAGGAGGTCGGTCCAGCTCCGTCTCCTGCCGACCTCCCGGAGGAGGTCGGTCCAGCTCCGTTTCCTGCCGACCTCCCGGAGGAGGTGGTCGGTCCGCTCCTGGTTCATGTGTTTTTTGAGCCAATGTGTGCAGGTGCTGCCCCTGGAGGTCCGGTCCCGGGCACGCTCGTCTCAGCTCCTGGTGGTCCGGTTCCGGCCACGTTCGTCTCTGCTCCTGGTGGTCCGGTTCCGGCCACGTTCGTCTCTGCTCATGGTGGTCCGGTGCCGGCCACGTCTGTCTCCGCTCCTGGAGGCCCGGTGGCGGCCACGTCTGTCTCCGCTCCTGGAGGCCCGGGGCCGGCTACGTCTGCATCGGTTCCTGGTGGCCCGGCTCCGGCCCCGTCTCCACGTCTGTCTTCGCCCCTGGTTCCTGCCTCGTCTCCACGTCTGTCTTCGCCTCTGGTTCCTGCCTCGTCTCCACGTCTGTCTTCGCCTCTGGTTCCTGCCTCGTCTCCACGTCTGTCTTCGCCTCTGGTTCCTGCCTCGTCTCCTCGTCGGTCCTCGCCTCTGGTCCCAGCCTCGTCTCCACGTCTGCCCCTGGTTCCGGCTTTGTCTCCACGCCTGTCTTCGTCGCTGTTCCCGGCTTCCCGCCAGC
The DNA here is from genome assembly GCF_900634795.4 of Betta splendens. Taxonomy (NCBI): domain Eukaryota; kingdom Metazoa; phylum Chordata; class Actinopteri; order Anabantiformes; family Osphronemidae; genus Betta; species Betta splendens. The sequence continues at coordinate 54,257 of NW_026577850.1, read as the reverse complement.
TTTCGCCTCGCCTGCCCGACGGAGGGCCAGGTCCTTGGCGAATCCTGTGGCAGGGATGGCGCTGCCTCCTGCGTCGTCGGCCGCCTCGACTGGCCGATTCCGGATGCGACTCCCTGGCTGGAGGGCGCGGTTTCCTGCCACGACGATGGCGCGGCCTCTGCCGCTGCCGACCACCACGTCTCCTCAGCCCCCTAGAGCACCGCCGGTCTGGAGAGCACCAGCACATGGGTTGGGCCGCGGGAGGCGCCTTGTTTCGACGTCGGCCTCCTAGAACTCTAGCCTTGCCCTCGGGCACAAGATGTGTCGTCTCGGCCTGGCGGCTGCACAGCCGAGCCTCTCCTCGCATCCACCCTCCTTGAGGAGGGTTCTGGACTTTGTATTTCCCGTCATGGACTCATTATTCATGGACTCACCTCATGGACTTGGTTCTGCTCCCTGCCACTCAGTGCCTTGATCATCATGTGTTTGTTCCAGTCCGTTGCCCATCATGTTTAGTTGTGTTTTGATCCCCTCATTTTCTGTTCCAGCCTGTCGCCCCCCTTGCATGGTTGTGTTTTGTTTTTGGTCGTCTTGGAATCCGCCCTAGACGGGGGGGTTCTGTCACAGCTCATGTCATTTAGCCACTGCACTCAGTCGTTTCCGGTTTTATTTTGTCACCACTTCCTGTCTCAGTCATTGTTAGTTTCAGTCAGCCTTGCTTCCAATTCTAATCTACTCACCTGCCGGTCGTTTAGTCATCATCACTTAGTATTTAAGCACCACCTCTAAGCCCAGCACCTTGCCAGATTGTTTGTTCATTCACCCGTTCAACTTTCCAGCATTCTTACCTTTACCTTGCCGTGCTTTTTGATCCTGTTTTGTTCCTGACCACGTCTCCAGCCCAGCCTGTGATAATCCCGTCTGCCTGTGTGAGTCTGACCATTGCCTGTTTTTGACATCCGCTTGCCTTATCCTCGTCTGTGCTGCTACCGATGATCTACCTGTGTACCGACCCTTGCCTGCCTGACCACGAGCTCGAATAAACCCTGTTGTTCACTGAGCCTTGTCTCCGCTGTGCGTGTGGGTCCGCTACCTAGAGCGCCGTGACAAACTGACTCTGAGTTTCGGTTACCTCGCTTCTTGAAACGGGTTTAAACTTACCCCGCTTTACGGGTTTAAGTAACCCCGCTTTCTGAAACCGAAAACTCTGAGTTTTCCTCATTCCGGGGTTAACAAACTCAGAGTTTCCACAAAACCACCTTATAGAAACGGGCCCCTGAACAGTGGGAACACACAGACTGGGTTTAAGAGAACTTAAATGAACTTTCCTTTAAATTCAGACACAGACAAACAAAACCTGTAGTGGGTCAGAGGAACCAGACTCCTGACTCCAGTTACTGGACCTTTAAGAAACACATTGACTGATGAATGTAGGATCACACTGACCTGGGAACAGCAGCACCAACAGTTCCTCTGAGAACTGAACCCAACGTTCAGCAGATCAGATGTCTGTGTTTAACACAGATCCAATTAAAGTGACTTTGTTCCGGTTGCTGAATGTAGAAGCAGCATCGGGAGCAGTTCAGTGATCCACCACTCACCTAATGATCCTTCACAGCAGGAACTAACAGACTGAATCTGTGTCTCTGTCAGTGGATGTCAGTGATGCTTGGGAGACGTCAGAGACCAGACCACCTTCCTCTTCTCAGGCTCCTCTTCCTCAGACTCAAGGTGACGCTGCTGCTTCCTCTGATAACCAAATTTATGCATGTAAAATGGGAAATGAGTTCCTGGGTTAAACATTTCCTCACCTTTAACCCAAATACAGTAGAAGAAGATTAGACCAGAACCAGCAAAGTTCTTTTCTCCACTACTTCTAGTGTTTCAGCTGTTTCATTAGTGGGAGAGCTGAACAGCTCTCACACTATTGTTATCTTCGGTCTTTATTAGTGGGAGAGCTGAACAGCTCTCACACTATTGTTATCTTCGGTCTTTATTATTATTATTATTCTTCTTCTACTTATTCCGCCCTTTTTTTGATTGCTATCTACTTTTTAACGCTTCATCGTAGAATCGTCGTTCAACTTTCTAAACGTGTGTCATCTTTAGGAGATGTGGGCTATTACTTTTTATGTTTTCAGCTTTTCAACTTTTAACGTTATTCAACTTTTTTCATCGTTTTTTTATAATGGTCGTCTATGGGAATCATCGTTAAACTTTTTGTCAACTTCCCTCTTTTCATCAGCGTCTATCATCGTCATACTTTAGCGTAGAAACGTCATTTCAACTTCAAAAGCGTCCATCATCGCTCAACTTTCTCCTCGTAAATCAGCGTTGTCGTATCTTCTATACTTTTCGACTAGTGAGCGTTTAAATATGGTGTGGTTTTTGTTAAATTTTCAGCTTTTCCATTAGTGTGTATTGGGTCATTTAGAGTGCGTGATGTCACAGCCAGAGTGCGAGGGTGCGCTTTTTAAAGACAGAACTTCTGTCTCTAACTCGTCACTACAGCCACAATTTTTACTCTATCAACATAATTACTTCACTAAATCGTAGTCATACTTGTCTTCTTTCTAATGATGTGTCTGGATATACCCTCAGACCTATACTTTAGTCGCTATCAACCTTAAAGCGCAGAGAGATCCCGAAATTCTCCCATAGACTCTAATGATAATTTTCGGCAGACGTCTGGGGAGAAAAACAGAGGAGACATATTTTGAAATTGCCACTGTGGCTACAAGCTTTTATCCTCAAACATAAAATTCACACCATTTGCTCATTGAAGCCTTGGGACTCGTAAAATGAAATAATTTTTGTGATAACTATCATGGTTTAGTTGGAACAAGCCTGTTTATACAGGGTGAAACTCTGTTTTTACAGAGCAGAGTGAGCCTGATTTTCCCGCCTTTCGTCTCCATGGCGACGGCGCAGCTGCAGATTTCACTGACAGGTCAAACTGCTGATGCTCAGTGTAGACAGCAGTTCCATGCTTATTACTGATTACTCAACTACACTATTGGATTGTGTAGTAATTAAGCACACACTTCCTCTAAATCCTTTCAAAATAAAAGCACCAAGCCAAATAATTAGCTTTAATAGCAATATTTCAACTTTTAGATGGGTAATTATGGCTATTTAAAGATAGATTAACAGTTTAGTAATTACCCACACGTGCTTCCTCTACATCCTTTCAAAATAAAAGCACCAATGCCAATTATTAGCTTTAACTGCACTGTTTTTGCTTTTTGAATGGGTAATAAAGACTAATTGACAGTTACGCTATTACCCCCACACATTTCCTCTAAATCCTTTCAAAATAAAAGCACCAATTACAATTTATTACCTTTAATGGCAAGATTGATTAAAAAATTTGTGGTTCTGAATACTTACCAATCGTTAATGGGACTACTTTAGAGTTCAGTAAATAGCCACTCAAACTTATTAGGGTGCTTTTATTCTGAAAGGGCTGAATCTAAATCTTTTGCTTTAATAGGGCTATTCTTGCTATTGAATGATAAATTATGATTATCTAATGACTATTTTATAGTTTAGTAATCGCCCACACACAACCTCTAAATCCTTTCAAAATAAAAGCACCAATGTATTTATTACCTTAAATGGCAAGATTTTTGTTTCTGACTGGTAAATTTCTACTAGTTATTAAAATATTACACAGTTAGGTAATTATTTACCAATACTTTCTTCAAATCAAAAAGATAGTCAGCTTATTTATGATTGTCAACAATGCCCTTGGTCAACTTTTTAATCTTTGACATCTTTTAACCGTGGTCAACTTTTGAATCATTGTCATCTCTTTAATATTGTCATAGTATGACCTTGGTCATCTTTTTAATCATCATCTTTTTAATCGCCATCTTTTGTCATCGCTTTAATCTTTGTCAACGTTTTCTTGTTTTCAACGTTTTCATCATTTTGCCGTAGTCAACTTTTTGACGTCAGCAGCTTAATCAGCGTTTGTCATCGTTGCGGCAGCAGATCAGCTCTCCCACGTAATTTCTCGAGAAATTACTTTTTCTAGTTATTATTATTATTCTTCTACTTATTCCGCCCTTTTTTTGATTGCTATCTACTTTTTAACGCTTCATCGTAGAATCGTCGTTCAACTTTCTAAACGTGTGTCATCTTTAGGAGATGTGGGCTATTACTTTTTATGTTTTCAGCTTTTCAACTTTTAACGTTATTCAACTTTTTTCATCGTTTTTTTATAATGGTTGTCTATGGGAATCATCGTTAAACTTTTTGTCAACTTCCCTCTTTTCATCAGCGTCTATCATCGTCATACTTTGGCGTAGAAACGTCATTTCAACTTCAAAAGCGTCCATCATCGCTCAACTTTCTCCTCGTAAATCAGCGTTGTCGTATCTTCTATACTTTTCGACTAGTGAGCGTTTAAATATGGTGTGGTTTTTGTTAAATTTTCAGCTTTTCCATTAGTGTGTATTGGGTCATTTAGAGTGCGTGATGTCACAGCCAGAGTGCGAGGGTGCGCTTTTTAAAGACAGAACTTCGGTCTTTAACTTGTCGCTACAGCCACAATTTCTACTCTATGAACGTAATTATTTCACTAAATCGTAGTCATACTTGTCTTCTTTCTAATGATGTGTCTGGCTTTACCCTCAGACTTATACTTTAGTCGCTATCGACCTCAAAGCACAGAGAGATCCTGAAATTCTCCCATAGACTCTAATGATAATTTTTGGCAGACGTCTGGAGAAAAACAAGGAGGAGACATATTTTGAAATTGCGACTGTGGCTACAAACGTTTGTCCTCAAACATAAAATTCACACCATTTGCTCATTGAAGCCTTGGGACTCGAAAAATGAAATAATCTTTGTGATAACTATTATGGTTTAGCTGGAACAAGCCTGTTTATACAGGGTGAAACTCTGCTTTTTACAGAGCAGAATGAGCCTGATTTTCCCGCCTTTTGTCTCCATGGCGACGGCGCAGCTGCAGATTTGACTGACAGGTCAAACTGCTGATGCTCAGTGTACAGAGCAGTTCCATGCTTGTTACTGATTAGTCAACCACACTATTGGATTGTGTAATGATTAAGCACGCACTTCCTCTAAATCCTTTCAAAATAAAAGCACCAAGCCAAATAATTATCTTTAATAGCAATATTTCTGCTTTTAGATGGGTAATTATGACGATTTAAAGATAGATTAACAGTTTAGTAATTACCCACACATGCTTCCTCTACATCCTTTCAAAGTAAAAGCACCAATGTCAATTATTAGCTTTAACTGCGCTGTTTTTGCCTTTGAATGGGTAATTATGATTATTTAAAGACTAATTGACAGTTACGCTATTACCCCCACACATTTCCTCTAAATCCTTTCAAAATAAAAGCACCAATTACAATTTATTACCTTTAATGGCAAGATTGATTAGAAAATTTGTGGTTCTGAATACTTGCCAATCGTTATAGAGACTACTTTAGAGTTCAGTAAATAGCCACTCAAACCTATTAAGGTGCTTTTATTCTGAAAGGGCTAAATCTAAATCTTTTGCTTTAATAGGGCTATTCTTGCTATTGAATGATAAATTATGATTATCTAATGACTATTTTATAGTTTAGTAATCGCCCACACACAACCTCTAAATCCTTTCAAAATAAAAGCACCAATGTAATTTATTACCTTAAATGGCAAGATTTTTGTTTCTGACTGGTAAATTTTTACTAGTTATTAAACTATTACACAGGTAATTATTTACAAATACTTTCTTCAAATTAAAAAGCTAGTCAGCTTCTTTATGATTGTCAACAATGCACTCTGGTCAACTTTTTAATCTGTGATATATTTTTTACCTTGGTCAACTTTTGAATCATTGTCATATTTTAATCTTGTCCTAGTATGACATTGGTCATCTTTTTAATCGCCATCTTTTGTCATCGTTTTATTCTTTGTCAACGTTTTCTCGTTTTCATCGCTTTGCCGTAGTCAACTTTTGGACGCAGTCAACTTTTTTGACGTCAGCAGCTTAATCAGCGTTTGTCATCGTTGCGGCAGCAGATCAGCTCTCCCACGTAATTTCTCGAGAAATTACTTTTTCTAGTTATGTTTACAAACACAAAGACTAAACTCAATTTGTTGACACCTCACACTTTGTCTTCTTTGTGTGATGTTGGACCTAGATGTGATGGTTCCAGTACCAGAGCCATGGCCCATCACATATTACCAGCAGACGCTTCAATCAAACCTCCAAGACGAATTTCTGTGTGTGAAACCAGGCTGGTCAGAAGACGATCAACGACTGGATGACATCTACACAGAGCTGTACATCACAGTTGGGCTGGATTCACACATCAACACACAGCATGAGGTCCAACAGGTTGAGACGACACAGCAGAAGCAAAGGTCAGCAGAGGAGCCAGTGAAGCCCAGTGACCTGTTCAAACATTCCCCTGGTAAATACAGACGCATCAGAACAGTGTTGACCAATGGAATTGCTGGAATCGGAAAAACAGTCCTTGTGAACAAGTTTGTGTTGAACTGGACCCAACAAAGGTCCAATCAGGACGTGCATCTGATTTTCCCCTTCACCTTCCGTCGGCTGAATCCACTGAAGGGAAAGAAGTTTAGTTTGTCAGAGCTTATTCATGAATGTATCCCAGAAACTGAGTCCATCAGTCTGGAGGCTCTGAATTACATCTTTACACATTTACAGTCATCAGGAAACAGCAACTATGACAAGAGCAGGTTCAAACTTCTGTTTGTGTTTGATGGACTGGACGAGAGTCGCCTCCAACTGGACTGTAGCACCAGTGAGGAGGTGACGGGTCGAGGTAAAGTCACAGAGTCCACCTCAGTGGATGAGCTGCTGACAAACCTCATCAGAGGAAAACTACTACGCTCTGCTCGCATCTGGATCACCACACGACCTGCAGCAGCCAATCAGATTCATAGAGACTTTGTTGACGTGGTGACGGAGGTCAGAGGGTTCACTGACCCACAGAAGGAGGAGTACTTCAGGAAGAGATTCACAGATGAGGAGCAGAGCAACAGAATCATGTCCCACATCAAGACGGCACGAAGCCTCCACATCATGTGCTACATCCCAGTCTTCTGCTGGATCACTGCTACGGTTCTGGAGGATCTGCTGGAAACCAGAGAGGGAGGAGAGCTGCCCAAGACCCTGACAGAGATGTACGCAGAGTTCCTGGGGTTTCAGATGGATCAGACTAAAAACAAGTATAGACCAGAACAGAGCAGTAACTACATCAAGTCATTAGCTAAACTGGCTTTTAAGCAGCTGCTAAAGGGAAACTTGATCTTCTATGAGGAAGATCTCAATGAGAGCGGCATCGATGTTAGCGGAGCGTCAGTGTGTTCAGGAGTGTTCACAGAGATCTTTAAACAGGAGCGAAGGAGGAAAGCCAAGAACAAGATGTTCAGCTTTGTTCATCTGAGCATTCAGGAGTTTCTAGCTGCTGTTCACACGATGCTCTGTTACACCAACAGGAAGATGGAGGAACTGGAGAACTTCGTAGGAACCTCCAATGCTGCTCTGGATGTTGTCCTGAGTATAACCATCAAGAAATCCATCCAGAGTCCAAGTGGCCACCTGGACCTGTTTGTTCGCTTCCTTCATGGCCTCTGTCTGGAGTCCAACCAGAGAATCTTAGGAGGTTTGCTGTGTCACACAGAGAACAGTCCAGAAATCATCCAGAGAATCATCAACAACCTGAAGGAGATGAACAGTGGTGGAATCTCTCCAGACAGAAGCATCAACATCTTCCATTGTCTGATGGAGATGAACGACCACTCAGTCCATCAGCAGATCCAAGAGTTCCTGAAGTCAGAGAACAGATCAGAGAAGGAACTCTCCTTGTTTCAGTGCTCAGCTCTGGCCTACATGCTGCAGATGTCAGAGGAGGTTCTGGATGAGTTGGACCTGAGCCAGTACAAAACATCAAAGGAGGGACGACGGAGACTGATCCCAGCTGTGAGGAACTGCAGAAAGTTTAAGTAAGTCCACTGTTAATGTGATCATAAATATTCTACAGCAACATGAAGCTGAAGCCTCAGTGTCAAAGAGAAACACTACACACAGAATCTAAAAGTTCACAAAGTGAAAACGTCAACTACTGGTTCCTAAAAACGTCTTTGCTGAGGACCAGATCAAAGCAGCTGTAAAGTTAGTGAACATCAGGATCTTCTGTCTTTCTTTATTCGATTGAGCTTTAAGTCAAACCCAACAGAGAAACTTTAGCTCTGAAGAGTTTCTGCTAAAAACGTTTGACAGTTGACGTGTGATCACAGCTGATGGTCATTTCTTTCAGTGGATGAAGTGTCTGCAACATGTTTCTATGATCTGTCTTTGGTTCTTCTGGTTCTGTCCAGACACACGTTGGTTCGGATTTCTGGGATCTGGTGCAACCAACAGAGCTTCACACTTTGATGGATGAGACCAACTGAGCTACAGCTGCTTCAGCATTAACATTCATTAAGTCACTTCACATTTATAGACTATATTTTCTTTCACCACAGACTTTCTGGCCGTGAACTCACAGAGACTTACTGTGAAGTTGTGGCGTCAGCTCTGAAATCCAACCCGTCACATCTGGCACATCTGGACCTGAGTAACAATGACCTGCAGGACTCATCAGTGAAGGTTCTGTGTGCTGGACTGGAGAGTTCTCACTGTCGACTGGAGACTCTGAGGTCAGTGTTTTTTACTAGTTCATGTTTTTCAACTTGTCACTTCAAACGCCTCCACTTGAATCTAGAATGATAAAAGACTCATATAGTCATAAAGTTTGTGACGTCTTTTTCTTTAAATATGACACAGCAGCAGAGACTCAGTAAATGAATGAAAGGAACCAGATGAAGTCTTTGATCCAACACTTCTGGTTTTCTACTGGTTCCAGCAGCAGCTTGTGAATCGGTGCTGACATTAACAGGTGTATGAATGTTGTGCATCTTTTATTCTTTATTCAGATTAAGTGGCTGGAGTTTGTCAAAGATCATCTTTGATTCTCTGATCTCAGCTCTGAAGTCCAACCCATCACATCTGACACAACTGGACCTGAGTGACAACAGCCTGCAGGATTCATCAGTGAAGCAGCTGTGTGGTTTTCTGGAGAGACGTCACTGTCGACTGGAGACTCTGAGGTCAGACTGCATGGTTTAGTTCTGTGTATTCTCAGTGAGTGTGAGATACATGACAGAGCAGGAGGAGAAACCTCTGCTCAGCAGAACCAAACTGTTGCTGCACTAACTTTCTCTTTAAATCACTACATGGTCTGAGAAGATGAAACCACATCCAGGTGAATGACAGCATCTGAGCTGTGAGATCCACTAACCACATATTTAACATGTGATGAGAAAGTTACTCCTCTGTCTCTGTCCAGTGTCTGAACTCAGACACAGAAACTGGAGGTTGAAGCTTTAAGACGAGACATTGTAGTTTGTGTTTATCAGAGTTTAGACAAGAACATTTCAGTCAGGATCATATTGTTGGTTCTATTTCCATCAAGACAACATGGATTAAACGCATGAATCACAATAAAGACACAAAGATGTTTCTGAGAAAATCCTGATGACGCTATAAGACACTGATTGGTTTCGTTTCAATGTTAACCCACATCTTCATCTTTCAGACTGAGTGTGTGTGACCTGTCAGAGAGAAGCTGTGAAGCTCTGTCATCAGTTCTCAGCTCTCGGTCCTCTAGTCTGAGAGAACTGGACCTGAGTAACAACAACCTGCAGGATTCAGGAGTGAAGCTACTGTCTGCTGGACTGAAGAGTCCTCACTGTCGACTGGAGACTCTCGGGTCAGGAGTCATGAAGCTAAAGATCATCTATGAAATGTGCAGAACACTCACACTCACATTGTCTGTAAAGTCCTTTAATGAGCTCAAACTACAGAACCAATTTATTAAACAGGCAGGAAGTCTAAACTGTGGAGGATCAATAAACTCTTAACATTTCTGTTTAATCACATATATTAAATGAGATGTGAACTGATTTCAACTCCTCCATCTTTGTTTTACTGCTTGTTCACCATGTTTGTCAGTATCTGACTCAAGTTTCCAGACTTTCATTGTCATGTTGCTGATGATCAGATCACATTTTAAGCAGGAACCTGTGAAACAGTTCTTAGTGTTTCTCTCCACTGTGGATGCTCAAATGTGCCTCTAATCCAAACTGTAGTATGTAAGTGTGCTTTAACATTGTGTGTGTTCAGGCTGTCAGGCTGTCTGCTCTCAGAGGAAGCTTGTGTCTCTCTGGCCTCAGCTCTGAGCTCCAACCCCTCCCATCTGAGAGAGCTGGACCTGAGCTACAATCATCCAGGAGACTCAGGAGTGGAGCTGCTGTCTGCTGGAGTCAAGGATCCACACTGGAGACTGGACTCTCTCAGGTATAGACACAACTACACACAGTGTCTGACGGAGGACCAAGTAGGGATGTGGAGAGAATCAGAAACACAAATAGCTTTATTGCCAGTTCCTGTAGAGTACTTTAAAGAACTAGGAATTTGTCTTGGTGTTGGCACACCCTGCCATTTATGGCACCACGTCTCTGCTGACAGTGGAAGCAAGTTGCAGCACAAAACAATGCAAAACAAAAACACACGCACACACAGTAGCACACAGTACAAGTGGAAGCCTTGCTCTGGAATTTTCTCTTAGATAGGTCAGGACAGATAGATAAGGTCGTAGAGCACACAGTGAGACTGTAAGATGGTGGTGGTGGTGGGTGGGGGAGGGGGTGTATCTGCATCAGTATAGTGAAGTGTTGTTTATAGAAGTATGACCGAGGTCAACAAAGGTGTTTACAAGCCAGTCCAACAGTTGTCCTTGAAGGGAGACACAATTAGGGAAAGAGGATAGAGTCAAAGCCAGTGAGATAGATTGGACCCGGGAAGGGAGGGTGAAAGGGAGAAGGGACAGAATAATACACAGCCAAGTCTGGTAACATTTTAACAATCCATGACTAATTTGTCCAGATAAATCGTCCAAATGGTCAGAACTCAGAGCTTTAACGCCTCTTGCGGGACCATGGGGTCCTGTGACATCTCCTCAAGCCTGTCGGACAAGGCTGTCACAATAGTAACCAAGTGTTCAATTCAATTCAATTTCAATTCAATTTTATTTATATAGCGCCAAATCACAACAAAGTTATCTCAAGGCACTTTACAAGGTAGATTTAAGGCCTTACACAACTTAACCCAACAAATCCCACGTACAGCAAGCATTTAATTTGACAGCAACAGTGGAGAGGAAAAACTCCCTCCCTAACAAGGAAGAAACCTCCAGCAGAACCAGGCTGGATGTGGGCGGCCATTTGCCTCGACCGGTTGGGGTGAGGGGAGAGAGAGAGAGAAAGGCACACCAACAACAAAAAGCAACAACAAGCAAAAACAGAGCACAGGCAGGATGGTTGGACCATAGACTAAACACAGGAAGGATGGTGGGATCCGCAGCTGCCCATCACAGATACCAAACTTTGAGTCCAATGATACCTGTAGGTGAGGACAGAGTGGAGGAGAGAGAGAGAGCGGGGGAGAAGCACAACTACTGGAGAGAAAGGGACAAGGTTAGTTGAACATAGAACAATGATGGGAGGTTATTGGACAGAAGAGGTAGAAGGAAACAGAGGAGCTAGAGGAGCTAGGAGTGTATAAATTAAGTCCCCCAGCAGTCTGTGTCTATTGCAGCCTAACTAAGAGATGGTTCCTCTGAATAACAATCATTGCCAGTGACCTGAACCATCTCTTTAACTATAAGCTTTATCAAAAAGGAAGGTTTTAAGCCTGATCTTAAAGGTGGAGAGTGTGTCAGCTTCTCAAACCTGAAGAGGGAGCTGGTTTCAGAGGAGAGGAGCTTCGTAGCTAAAAGGTCTGCCTCCCGTTCTACATATAAAGACTGTAGGAACCACAAGTAGCCCAGCGCTCTGAGAACGAAGCGTTCTGCTGGGAGCATAAGGAACTATGAGGTCTTTAAGATAAGAAGGAGCTTTATCATTGAGTACTTTGTAGGTGAGTAGAAGACTTTGAATTCTATCCTACATTTTACAGGCATCCAGTGCAGAGAAGCTAATGTAGGAGAAATGTGATCTCTCTTTCTAAGTCCTGTCAGAACTCTGGCTGCAGCATTTTGAATAAGCTGTAGGCTTTTTAAGGAGCTGTTAGGCATCCTATGAGTAAGCAGTTACCTACAGGTGTCAGAACGTCAAAGGCGGCGGACCCACATGCACAGCACGGACAGACTGGGATATGAACAAAAAAAGGAATTTATTCCAACTCAGTGTCAACATCAGGCAGGGTCATACACAGATAGTTCATATGGCGCAATGCAGTGATTCAGGCAGGCTCGGTGTCGGGGACAGGCAAGGTTCATAAACAAAAACTCAGGATTACAGTACCGTTCTAGCAGAGGCAGTGTTGTCGTCGAATTAGTAAGCAAGGTTGTTAACAGACAGGATCAAAAGCCAAGGCAAACAAAACAGACAAGGGCTAGACAGGATCTGCGTTGGTGATCAAAACAAGGTTCACAAAAACAAAGCTGTAATAGGATACCGAACGCTGGAATATGGTGAATGTCACACAACAATCTGGCGAGGTACTAGGGTGAGAGGTGGTGCTTAAATACACAGTGACCTGATTACTGATGACGTGCAGGTGTGGCTAATGACCGGTAGAAACAGGGAACAGTTGAGGCATGAGGTAAACAGGAATTCCTTTCAAAGTATTAGCGGAAGTGAAACCAAGACGTGACTCCACGCTGCGGAGTGAGTGGCAGGAAGTCCTTCAAAATAAAACCCTAGAATAGAACCAGACAATACCGAAAGTAAAGAACTCAAAATAAAACAAGGAGCAGGACCAGAGACTATGACAAGAGGTAACAAATGCATGAATGGGTTTAGCTGCATTGGTCTGAGAGAGGATGCTTCTGATTTTAGCTATATTTTTAAGATGAAAGTAGGCGGTTCTGGAGATTTGTTTAATGTATGATGTAAAAGAGAGTTCCTGGTCAAAGATGACAGCAAGGTTCCTCACAGTAGAATCTGAAGCTAATGTTATGCCATCCAGGGTGGCTATCTGACTCAATAGTGTCTCTCTCAGATTTTTAGGCCCAACAATAAGAATTTCACTTTTATCTGAATTTAATTGAAGGAAGTTTTCGGACATCCAGAATTTGATGTCTTTTAAACAACACTGAATTTTGACTTGTTGATCTGTTTCATTTGGTTCCAAGAACATATATAGCTGAGTATCATCTCGATAACAATGAAAATTAATAGAATGCTTGCTAATAATCTCACCTGGAGGAGACATGTATAGGCTAAACAAAATTGGACCAAGCACAGAACCCTGTGGTACTCCATAGCTAATCCTTGTGCATGTGGAGAATTTCTCATTAACATGAACAAACTGGAATCTGTTCAACAAATAGGATATAAACCATCCCAGTGCTGTTCCTTTAATGCCGATTCTATGTTCTGTTCTAGTGTCTGTAATAGAATGTTATGATCAATTGTATCAAATGCAGCACTAATGTCTAACAGGACAAGGACAGAAACTAGACCATTGTCTGAAGCTAATAGAAGATCATTAGTGACTCTTACAAGAGCTGTTTCTGTGCTATGATGTTTTCTAAATCCTGATTGAAAATCTTCGTACAGGTTATTCCCATTCAGGTGGTCGGATTATTGTTTAGCCACAATTTTTTCAAGAATCCTTGAAATAAAGGGTAAATTCGAAATGGGCCTATAGTTGACTAGTTCTTCTTGGTTCAGGGTAGGTTTTTTCAATAGATGTTTGACCACAGCCACCTTAAAAGCCTGTGGTACTGTACATAGCCTGAATGTAAAGATTGGTTTATTTGATTTAATATGGACGAGCTGATTAAAGGTAGAACTTCTTTGAGTAATATGGTTGGGATTGGATCTAAAAGACAAGACGACTTGGAAGAGTTGATTATTGAGGTAACTCCATATGAGTTATGGGGAAAAAGCTGTGTAGGTAAGACAGAGGATTTGGTAAATTTAAAGTTGATGGATCTAGACAGTGCTTTCTGTCATTTGGAAGAAGTCGCTGCTGAATGTTTTTTTTAATGGTGATAATTTTATTAGTAAAGTAGTTCATAAAGTCATTGCTGCTGCGATTTAAGGGAAAATAGACTCAACACAGCTATGACTCTTAGTCAGCCTGGCTACAGTGCTGAAAAGAAACCTGGGGTTGTTTTTATTTTTCTCAATTAAGGAGGAATAATATGTTTTTCTAGCAGCACTAAGTGCTTTTTATATGGCAGGCAATGCAGTTTACATTTATTTTGTTGGAAAACCACTGCCTTTCTAGTTGTCTGGTCCTGTGCTTTAGGCTGCGGATGTCTGAGTTATACCATGGAGCTAACCTCCTCTGATTCACTGCCTTTTTCTTCAGAGGAGCCACTGTGTCTAACATTGTATGTAGAGAAGCTGCAGCATCATCTACAAGACAGTCAACCTGTTCATAAGGATTAAGGTGACTGTTCTCCTCTGTGTAGCTACAAGACAATGAGGCAAATGATAATGGAATCATCTGCTTGAATCTGGCAACAGCGTTGTTAGATAAACCTCTGCTATAGTAACATTTCTTTCCAGCTACTGTAAGCTCAATTACAGTATCCTAAAAAGTTAAAAAAAATGGTCAGATAACAGAGGGTTTTGGCGAAGAACTATTAAATTATCAATTTCAACTCCATATGTCATGATAAGAGTGAGGGTATGGTTAAAACGATGAGTGGGTTCATTTACTTGCTGAGTAAAACCAAGTGTCTATTAAGGAGTTAAAAGCAGTGCTGAGACAGTTGCTGTCAACATCTACATGAACGTTAAAGTCTCCCACTACAATGAATTTTTCTGTGCTAACAACTAAGTCAGATAAGAATTCAGAGAATTCAGTTAAGAACTCTGAATATAAAGCAGGAGGACGGTAAACAATACAAAACACAACTGGCTTCTGAGTTTTAGAGTCTGGATGAGAAAGTGAGGCTCCCAAATGAGTTATAACTATGTTTAGGTTTAGGAGTAATTAATAAATCAGAGTTATAAATTGCTGCTACTCCTCCACCTCTACCTGTACTTCTAGGAACATGATAGTTGATGTGACTCATTGGAGTCGACTCATTTAAAGTAACATTTTCATCCTGCTGCAGCCAGGTTTCAACAAGACAAAACAGGTCTACAGTATGTGATGGTCACTTATCAAGTCATTTATTAACAAGGATTTAGATGAGAGAGATCTGATATTTAATAAACCACACTTTATTAACTTATTGTTACTTTGTTCTATAAGAGGAACTGTTTTGATGTTTATTAAATTCTGATAAGTCACTCCTCTTTGATTTGTTTGTGACTTGTATAGTTTAGATGGTCGGGGAGCAGACACAGTCTCTATGCGATAACTAAGACTAAGAGTGGGTGACGGCTGTAGAGAACATGCAGAGAGGCGTGTAAGACTGAGACTCTGCATCCTGGGCTCCACTCTAAGTTGTCACGGAGTGGGAAGACTAAGCAACATGGCAATGTTACTAGAGAACAGAGAGGCTCCGTCCAACGTGGGATGGACGCCGTCTCTTCTAATTAGCCCAGGTTTTCCCCAAAAAGTGCTCCAATTAGCCACAAAGCCCACATCGTTTGCAGGACACCACCTAGACAACCAGCGCTGGAGCGATGACAGCCCATGTCATTGCTGGTGACATTGGGGAGGGGTCCAGAGAAAACGACGGAGTCTGACATTGTTTTGGCGAATGAACACACCGACTCAATGTTAGTTTTAGTAGCTTCCGAATGGCGTAACCGGGCGTCATTTGTTCCTGCGTGTATTACGATCGTAGCGTACTTACGCTTATCCTTTGACAGGAGCTTAAGATAAGACTCAATGTGGCTCGCTCTGGCCCCCTCTGGCAAACACTTAACTATGACCGCTGGATTCTCTAACTTCACATTTCGGACTATGGAGTCACCAATGATCAGAGTGGGTTTCTCAGCGGGTGTGTCGCTGAGTGGGGAAAATCTCTTTGAAACGTTAAGCAGTTGGTGGTGAACCGTGGGCGCCTGCCTAAAGCTACTTTTCTTACAAGCCGTGACCCAGTTATTATCCAGCTGCCTGGGGCCAGCCGGGGAAGTGGTAGCAGCTAAGCTAGGAGGCTCTGCACCGGCTAAAGGGACCTGGCTAGCTGGTCTGTTTTCTAAAGTGCAAAGCCGAGACTCTAAGTCTAACAACCTCGCCTCCAACCCTGCAACTAGCGTACACTTATTACAGATACCATTACCATCACTAAAGGAGGCAGAGGATAAGCTAAACATAAGATACACCGAGCACCAAACAGAGCGAGAGGGAGAGGAAAAGGGGGAAGCCATAGGAGGAAGTAAGCTAGGTGCTACGCTATTAGAGAAAACACCTAGATAACAGTGAAAATTAGCAGGATATTTAATAAAAAGAAAGGATGCTTTAGTGTTACAAGCTTGTTTTGCAACTCTTAGCAGTCGCTACCAGATATAAAAATATAAGCGGAGAGTAACGCCGCACACGCACAGCGGTAGGAAACCTCAGTAACCGGAAATGACTGCAGGCGTTATCCATCTGTCACCTGTCTTTCTCCAAATGGGCTGACATGAGTCAAGGTCAATCATAAGTAGCCCTGTTATCAATGTCCAAAATAAGAATAGATCCTCTGCGTCCTCAATAGATAGATATTCCAGAATAGTAGATCAGGGAGCTCAGAAAAGACAGGACAAGGACACTGCAAGCAAAAGCAGATTGGGAGCAGAAAGAAAACACATCTGCACTCCATAAGGGGCGGAAGTAGAAGATCTAATGAACTTAGAACCCAACCTTGGAGTTGGAGTGTGTGATAATAAACACATTCAGACTTTGCTTCCAGTGGTGTCACATTACTGTAGTTTGGTGGTAACAGAGTGACTGAAAGACTGAAAGTGATGAAGTGAAATAGAGAAGTCAAAGCTTTTCTCCACATCACTTCCTGCTCCGTAGATTCCAGGATAAGGATCCAACTCCTTAGTTGTTGCTGAATGTCCATCCCTACATACAAGCCTGCATCTGAAATGTGTGTGTGTAGGAGCCATGTAATGTCCATGTCTGCATGTCTCTGACCCCCTCCTCCTTTCAGGGTGGAGCCTGGTGGAGTCCGATGGTTGACACCAGGTCTGAGCAAGTGTAAGTGTGTTTTTACTGAGATCAGCAACATTCAACCATCTTCAAACTGTCATGAGTCATCATCAAACTGATTATAGATCAGTAACTGCAGCTGGATTGTGTTGTGTACTCTCCATCAGATTTCTGTCAACTCACCATCGACACAAACACAATGAACGGGAAACTACAACTGTCTGACAACAACAGGAAAGTGACACGTGTGGAGGAGGATCAGTCATATCCTGATCATCCAGACAGATTTGAAGTCTGGCCTCAGCTGCTGTGTAGTAATGGTCTGACTGGACGCTATTACTGGGAGGTTGGGTGGAGAGGAACCGTTTATATATCAGTGAGTTACAGAGGGATCAGAAGGAAAGAAGACAGTTATGACTGTTGGTTTGGACGCAACAATCAGTCCTGGAGTCTGATCAGCTCTGATCGTCGTTACTATGTCAGACACAATAACATATTAACATCCATCTCCTCCTCTGTGTCTCACAGAGTATCAGTGTATGTGGACTGTCCTGCTGGTTCTCTGTCCTTCTACAGAGTCTCCTCTGACAAACTGATCCACCTTCACACCTTCAACACCACATTCACTGAACCTCTTTATCCTGGGTTTGGTTTCTGTCCTGGTTCCTCAGTGTCTCTGTGTGATGTGTCGTAATGAGAGTTTGATCCTGTCAGAGAAATGTTGTCACTGTTTAACATAGTTCAGTCTGTTTACGTCTGTCTTGTTTTCAGATTTATGTATTAAATTTATGTATTAAAGTTTCTTTCTGAACCAGTTCTAAATGATTCCTTGTGAACTTCTTCCTCCTCCATCCTTTAACGGTGGAAGCTCTGGTGTGGGTGTGAATATGTATCTGAGAGTGCATGGGTTCACGTATGATTGAGTAGTTGTTTGTGTCTGTGTCTGTGAGTGTGTATGCGTGTGGTACAGTTGGTCCTGGGGTCCGTTTCCTGCTAGTGTTACATGGATCTCCTGCCTGGGTGGGCTCTTTTATGCCGACCCTCACCGATCGTGTTGTGGGGTCTGATGTGGTGCTGGGGGCTTCTCCTTGTGGGCTCCCTACGGACCGTGAGTCCTCGGGCTCCACTCTGTCAGTCCAACCCTCCCACTGGGGGGAGTGTTTTGCCCTGGTTTTCCCTCACTTGTTGCTGTGTGTGTGTATATATTTGTGTTGTATTGGCATGTTTGTTTATTTGTGTTAAAAGGGATTTGTTGTGGTGGGTGGAGCCCCGGGCAGATCCTCAGTGACTCCAACCAGGGGTGTGTTCCATAAAGCAGGGTTGATTAACCTTCTGCTAAACCCTGAACTCTCTGATTAACCCGGAACCTGCTTACCCTGAGTATGATGGTTCCAAAACACCTGAGATGAGTTAGGTTAATTTACCTCCCTTGGTAACCCACAGTTAACACACGTGCACAGCGTATATAGGAAGACATTCACAATCGATCACCAAATTCACGAGTGTCACAGTCTCAGGTCCTGCTCCTTGTTCTATTTTGAGTTCTTCATTTTCGGTATTGTCTGGTTTTATTCTAGGGTTTTATTTTGTAAGGACTTAGTTTGTCATCCATGTCGTCATGTTTTTTGGTTCCTTACTTCCGGTTTACGTCATGTCACAGCTGTTCCCTGCTTCACCCGGTCATTATCCACACCTGCACTTTATCAGTAATCAGTTCAGCTTGCATTTAAGCACCACCTCTCACCCCAGTACCTCGCCAGATTGTTAGTTCGTGTTCGCGTGCATTCACCGTCATCCTGCGTTTTTGTTCTTGTCCCGACCCGTGTTCCCGATCTTGTTTTGCCTACCGTTACCGAGCCTTGCCTGATCCCTGCCTGCTTCATCTGCTGAACTTATCTGGTAATGACCCCGCCTGTCTTATGATTACGATTCTGCCTGATCCTGATCGGTACTGCTATCTCTGCCAACACGATAAACGAACCCTGTCTGTCCACGGAACTGAGCCTGCCTGAACCCTCGCATTGATCCTGTCTGCTTAGCTGTGTATGACCCTGCCTGATTCTGACTCAGAGTTTTGGAATAAAATCCTTTTGTTATTCATATCCCTGCCTGTCCGTGCTGTGCATGTGGGTCCGCCGCCTTTGACGTTCTGACAACGAGTCACCATGGAAATCTGAAGCGACAACAAAAGGGCAGCATATTTCAGGAGCGGAGTTGGAAGTTTTAATGCTGGTGTATGAAGAATTTAAGCCGATTATTATTAGAACAAGCAACCCAGCTGCATCGGCGAAGGAAAGAGAGTTGGCTTTACAAAAAGTAATAATAATAAAGTAAAAGAGTAAAAGTACACAATTACATGATGCATGTATTAAACATGTTTAACATAATCTTTCTGTAATGTAGCTAATAAAAAGAAGGCAGAGGCTTGTCAGACAGGTGGGGGCACCACCATCTCCTCTCACCCCATCTGAGGAGCTGGCTCTGTCCCTGAATAAAGGGTGACCAGTGGTTGAGGGCATTCCTGGGGCTCTTCATCACACACTACTTCCCACGACATGAGTAACTTCTAGTTTAGTAAGTTTTGTAGTAAATTTAAATTAACAACTTTAAATTAACTACTTTGGCTGGGTTCAAAGTTCTAATTTCTTATAATTATTGTTGTGTTATTTCTTCTGCATATATGTCTATATGTCTCTGTGTTGTTGCAACATGGTAATTTCTCAATCGCGGGACAATAAAGGTATTCTATATATGTATGTATGTATGTATGTATTATGTACAGTACACAAAGTATGTGACCTGCCTCACAATAAAACCCTTGACTTATTCTACGCCAACACCAAAGAGGCCTACACTGCATCCTCCCTCCCACCGCTGGGCCGAGCTGACCACAACATACTGCATCTTCTGCCTGTGTATAAACCTGTTGGTCACAGGCAGCCGGTGGTGCCCGGCACAGTGAGGAGGTGGAGAGCTGAGAGCGAGGAGGCTCTCAGGGACTGTTTTAACACCACTGCGTGGACGGAGCTCTGCGACCCACATGGGGAGGACATTAACGCAATAACAGACTGTTTAACGGATTACATCAACGTCTGCTGTGAAAACACCGTTCCCTCCAGGCGGGTTCGGTGTTTCACCAACAACAAGCCTTGGGTCACCCCTGATATTAAAGCTCTGCTAAAGGAGAAGAAGAGAGCATTTAAATCAGGAAACAGGGAGGAGCTGAGGAGGAAAATCTGTGAGAGGTAAGGCCAACTACAGGAGGAAGATGGAGGAGCAGCTGCAGCAGAACAATGTCAGTTCGGTGTGGAGAAGCCTGAAAACCATCTCTGGCTTCCAAGCTCCACACCCACAGGCTGAGAGGGACCTGAGCTGGGTCAACGAGCTGAACTCATACTTCAATAGGTTTGACCAAGCACCCACTCACACCTCCCAGCAGCTGCCTCCAAACCTTTTGTCACCTCATACCACTGGATTACCACCCCCCACAGCCCTTCACACCTTTACACAAAGTCCTCTACCCTCAGCCCTGACGACTGGTGACTCTTCCCAACAACACCCCCTCACTTCACACCACACTGAGACACTCCCTCCACCCCTATCCTTCTCCAGCACCCAGGTGAGAAGTGAGCTCAGGAAGATCAAGGCCAGGAAAGCAGCTGGACCAGACAGCATCAGCTCCAGACTCCTAAAGTCCTGTGCAGGCGAACTGTGTGGAGTTATGGAGCATGTCTTCAACCTGAGCCTCAAGCTGAGGGTGGTACCAAAGCTCTGGAAGACCTCCTGCGTGGTACCAGTGCCCAAGACACCGCACGCCAAAGACCCCAGCAGCTTCAGACCAGCGGCTCTGACATCACACCTGATGAAGACACTGGAGAGACTGGTCCTGGGTCACCTCCGCTCTGCAGTGGGAACCTACCTGGACCCGCTGCAGTTCGCCTACCGACACGGCATAGGAGTAGACGACGCTGTCATCTTCCTCCTACATCGAGCCCTTTCCCACCTAGAGAAGCCCGGCAGCACTGTGAGGATCATGTTCTTTGACTTCTCCAGTGCCTTCAACACCATCTAGCCGGTGCTTCTGAAACACACATCCAGGGAAGGGATATTGAGAGAGTGGACTCTTACAAGTACCTGTGTGTGCATCTGAACAATGAACTGGACTGGACTCATAACACGGATGCACTGTACAGGAAGGGTCAGAGCAGACTCTACCTGCTGAGGAGACTGCAGTCTTTTGGAGTGAGAGGGCCACTCCTGAAGACCTTCTATGACCCTGTGGTGGCATCAGCCATCCTGTACGGTGTGGTCTGCTGGAGGAGCAGCATCACAGTGAAGGACAGGATGGACAGGGTCATCAAGAAGTCCAGCTCTGTCCTGGGCTGCACTCTGGACACGGTGCAGGAGGTGGGTGAGAGCAGGGTCCTGGCTAAACTGACATCCATCATGGACCAGGACTCTCACCCACTGGAGGACTCACTGTCTGCTCTGGAGAGCAGCTTCAGTAGCAGACTGATCCACCCTCGCTGTGTGAAGGAGAGATATCGTAGATCCTTCCTACCTGCTGCTGTCAGACTGTATAATCAGAACTGTTGACCACGTCCCACTAGTCACTCACCCACTGCATCAGTGGTTTATATAGCAACCTGCTCTGCACAATATTTGTGTAAATCAGTGAACAATCATGTATATTGTTACCGGTACAAATCTTATACCCATTACTGTGCAATAACCCTGCAATGACCTCATACTCACTCTAACTGTACTGTACTGCTTTGAACCGTGCCAACACAAACTGTTCTGTACCTGCATTCTCGCTCATCTGTACTGCTGTTGTGAGAAGTAATTTCCCCACAGCGGGACTATTAAAGGTTTTCTTATTCCTATTCTTCTTATTCTTGGACCTGACACATCTACACCCAACAGATGAAAGGGCATCATGACGAATGGGGAACAGATTGTGTCTGAGGCCTCCTCCTCTGTTAAGGGAGGGTGCATTCATTTCCCCTTCACCTCTCTGTCCAGAATGTGAACTTGGTTTTCTTCCAACGAGTGGCCCTTTTCATTCAGATGGAGATCCAGCGCTGAAACTGGACCTGATGTGTTGTTCCATCTGTGCTGGGCCGTCCTTCTGTGTAGAGGCTGTTTGGTTTCACCAATGTATCACTCTGAGCCTATTCACTGCACTGGACTGCATAAACTATGTTGCTCTTCTTATGTTCCTCATCTTTTGGGTGAATGTGTTTCTGTCTGAGTGTATTAGTGCCTAAAATAAACGGTTATGTGGTAGTTTCCAAAAACCCTTGCTGCTCATGTAAGGAATGACCAGGTTCCTCCACTGGTCCTGAGACTCAGGCTGTTCTCTTCTCCTTCTAATGGTTTGAAAAAAAAATTTTTAGGACAATACAAAACCTCAATTTACCTGCAGCTGCGTACGTATATCTTCAGTCTAACACTCTCTCATCTCAACCTATGTGAATAGTGCACAGTTTCTATGAACATATATCTAACCTCTCAATAAAAAAAAACACATCAGTTCACACACACACACACACACACAGGACTTTTACTCCACTTTTATTTTGAGTTCAAATAAAAAGGAAGAACAAATGTGAGATCATGTACACGATGCTGTCGGGGGTTTGAAAACTGTCTGCACGAAATGCCTGTACCTGCAGTTCAATGACATCTCTACCAGTGAGATGTCTCCATCTAGTGGCCAAATACAATCACCACCACCTCATCCTCTGCTCTGAACCTCTTAACTGTGTGACGTGTCCTCCTCTACTGCCCTCATCACCCTCTGCAGCCTGGTTTTCCTCACCATCAGCCCTCCTTTGTTCCTCTAACACAAACACCAAATCCAAATGATCATTCAATAAATGTGTCACCATAGAAACAACCCTGCCTCCAACTCACCACCAACAAACTGGACACTTCTCCAAAAACATTCCCACAAACTGGCTGCTACAATGCGTTGTTTCTTCCCTGTGCTACAAATGACAGGTGAGGCAGAGCTTTGCTCCAGGCTTCAACCATCTCCACAAACAATAGATCCTTTGTCTTTATGCTATAAAAAATATTTACGTATGGGTATTGAGGCAAAGTGAGGCAAAAATAAGCTTCTGATTAAAAAGATATTGGCTTTAATCATTTTTCGCAACGTGAAAGCTTCTTACTGGTTTAACTGGTCTCATACACATATTAAAAGTGGTGAAATATCTTGGTTTAAGCTGCAGAGGACACGTCACCAACCTATTTGATATTTGTCATTTCATACAGTATAAACTGTCCTCGTCACTCCTGTAGTTTCAAGCAGATACAACAGGAGTAAAGGTGTAAAACAAACAAGTTGCTGCAATAATAAGTTGTAGATCTGCTGAGTCGTGGCGTCGTGTCATAGTTAAACGGTGACGATCGACAACTGCTGAAAAAGCAAATTACAATGATTATTACGGTTGTTTAAGCAAAATCTAAAAGACGTGGCATC
Organism: Betta splendens; assembly: GCF_900634795.4. Lineage (NCBI taxonomy): Eukaryota > Metazoa > Chordata > Actinopteri > Anabantiformes > Osphronemidae > Betta > Betta splendens. The sequence continues at coordinate 30,642 of NW_026577850.1, read as the reverse complement.
ATTACGACCACTGGAAAACTAGTGATTAGTATTTACAAGTTACGTCAGTCTAAACCCGAAATAAGCAGCTGTAGCTTAAGGCCGATATAATGTAAGTCTTCACTAGGCGGCGCGCGCTCCCATGTACAACAACGGATTCTTGGAAAACAGTCACAATTTGGCACCAGCATTAACAGGCACAACGTGTTGGGTGGCGCACGACCGAGCGACAAGAGATGACACGAGGCGTCAGCAATGAGGACGTTCATTGGTCCATTCACTGTTTCCGGCATAAACACCACAGAAGAAGACAACATACTCATTAACTGAGCATAGCAATTGACGCAGGAAAATGTATCAAACTTTGTTTAAGTTTAATTATTTTTCTCAAAGGATGAGAAGAGGAGGTGCAATTAAGAAATACAGTGTACAAGGTCACTTTACAATAAAAAGTAAGTTGAAACGCCTGCAAAATTAAACACAAAAACGATGGCACAATTTCAGTGTGTAAAACAATTTTAAATAGCATTTTACAAAGTGTCTAAATAAAGAGAGTTTTGGTCTAACCATTACCTTGTCACAAATTTGTCTAGCAATGAAAGGTTATGAAGCATAACTAGCTGCTTAATCCTTTGAGCAGTGTGAATACATGTCACTTCATTGTGAATGTTCCTGTTTGTCACAGCGCTCTAGGTAGCGGACCCACATGCAACAGCGGAGACAAGACTGGGTGGAAAACTTCGTTTACTGATTCTCGTGGTCAGGCAGGCAAGGGTCGGTACACAAGGCGGCAGTTACAGTACAGGCAGGGATTAGACAGTCGATGGTCAAGAGACAGGCTGGGGTCAAACTTACGACAGGACAGGATTAAAGGCAAGGCAAGAGGCGAGGTCACGGAAAGCAGGGTCATTCACGGATCAGGATACAAGATACAACTCTGGACTGCTGGCTGCTGCTACACACAGACAATCTGGCAACTGGGCAGGGCTAGAGCTGGTGCCTAAATGCGGAGTGATGATGACTAGATGGGTAGCAGGTGAGTTGATTAGAACCGGAAGTAAAGCTGGCTGAAACTAACAATGACTGAGACAGGAAGTGGAAAGAACATAAAACCAGAAATAACATAAAACAGTGGTGCAATGACTGAGTCCATGACACTGTTGGGTGTGATTATGTAGAAATGTTGATTTACTGCTGGTGCTGGTGGCAAGATTAGAGGTTGTTAAAATGGCTCAGCAACATGACTGACAAAGCAATTTCCAGGCCCTAAATGAACTGGATTCACTCTTCCATAGTGGAGACATTAAAGATTTTCACCATGTATGCGTACAGAGCCCTGCCCCGCTGTTTCCCTGTGTCTCTGATGGGCTTAATCATGGGCCATTATCAGGCCGCACTCATGCTGTTTTGTGTGACACTGCTTTTCATATATTGATCAATTCTACACACAAACACATTTACCACCATCCCATTTCTCCAAACGACAGATATGGAACAAGACTCATTGACACATTAGCTTTTCTGTTTTATGCTCAATAATTGTGAAGATAGAAAACAATAGTGATTGAGCATGCAAAAGACAGACTAATGCTTTGGTTCAGCATTTATCCTCACATAGGACTCATACGATTCAGTAGTTTTAAGTTTTAGAATATTAACTGATGCTCTGTAATCTATAAAATACTGTGTGCTTTGCACTTAGTTCAACAATAAAATGAATTTGATTCCCTTTTCCAAGTCAACGAGTAGCCTTGTGAACACAACACCTTCCTCATAGAAACATACTAGTGAACTAGCTGAGGTGATTAAAAACAGATGTGTTGAATTTTATCTTGTCTTTTTTTCTCCAAGGTAGAGCTGTCATAACTAAATATGGCCGGTAGGAGGCAGCTGTTGCACTGGGCGAACAGCAGCCTGTTGTACAGTTAAACATTTTGATACAAATTGTTGTTAAAATGTATATGTATACATACATATACATGTATAATGTATATATCTGAGTATATGTATATACTCAGCTAAACCCATAGATGTGTTGATGTATAATATATATAGACAAAATAATAATAAACAAATGATTTATTTATTCAAATAGCATTAATTAGATGTTTTTTTTTATCTTTTTATGCCGCATTTCACGCCTACTAACCCAATTGTAAGAGCTAAAACCTGTCCATATAAGATTCTCATCTCCACTCCAGCATCGTGCTTCCAAAACAATGTTTCTTTGCGTCATGCCGACGCTGGTCGTGACGAAGTGTTCCACTACACTCCTCCTATCCCACCTCTCCTCTCCGCTCTTCTTCAACGCTCCCATCAGGACCACGGGGATGTGAAGCATTGATAAACACAAAGCTGGAGCTTTTATTTTGTGGGGTTTGGATAAAAGACAGTAACTCCAGACTAAGGGGGTGATTTTTAGTTCAGTGGGTGAGTGTGTTTTTGTTTTCTTTTTGTCAAGCATTAAACACAACTCAGCAGCCCTCTCCTGTGTTGTCTTCCCCATATGTCGCGGAAGCAGGTCGACCATGACTACAACCTCCGTAGTATGAGCAACCTGATGGGCGAGCGGCGGAAGAAAGTGAACGATGGGGGAGAGCGGAGTCTCATCAAGGCTCCGTCCAGCTCCAGCATCAGCAGCCAAGGCGCCTCCGCTGGTGCCTCCGCCGCCGGCGCCTCAGCGGCAGCCTCCTCCTCCTCCTCCTCCGCCGCCGCCGCCGCCACCGGGGACCTGGAGAGGGCTGCGCGGAAGCAGTTCCAGCAAGATGTCACCCCCGGCTTCGTGTACGTCCTGGCCGTGTTCTCCGCCCTGGGCGGCTTCCTGTTCGGCTATGACACCGGGGTGATCTCCGGGGCGATGCTCCTGCTGAAGAGGGAGCTGGAGCTGAGCGCGCTGTGGCAGGAGGTGCTCATATCCAGTACTGTGGCCGCGGCCGCCCTGTCCGCCCTGCTGGGCGGCTTCCTCAACGGGCTCTTCGGGCGCAGAGTGTGCATCCTGCTGGCCAGCTTCTTCTTCACCGTCGGGGGGATCGTACTGAGCACCGCCCCCGGAAAAGAGGTGCTTTTGACGGGCAGACTCATCGTTGGAGTCGGTCTCGGTAAGACGCGTTCAGAACGGCTTCTGTTCTTATAGAAATGAGACAAGGTGACAAAGTTAGATTCACGTTGTATTTAATGGCATGAGACGTAAGTACAGTTGCACTTAACTGGAAACCAGAAAAGTTACCTCACCCCAGTGCAGCAGATGCTTTATAGATTTGTGCATGATCCCTTTTCACTTGTTCTCCATTAAAGTTCAAAGGTCATCAGGTCTTAAAGCTTTTTGCAGTGATTTGGTTTGTTGTTGTCCCTCGTCTCCTCGTCTCAACACACTCCACAGTTTGTAATTACACAGCATGGCCCTCTGCTTCAGGCTGCACTGTCTCCATTATTACCATCATTATCAGCTTTATTAGATTTGATGTGCTACTATTAAGAGAACAACCAATAAACTCCTCCTGAATGATAAATAAATAGGAGGCAGACATCCCGCTGCCCAAAAGGAAGATCAAATGAACACAGAGAGCTTGCAGGAGACTTTTAGTGTTGATCAGGTTACAGTACGTCTATCAGTGACTGATGTCAGATGAACGTATGTGACTGGATGCACACTGTCACCCACTCTGCTCCCCTTCCCGCATTAACATCTTTGCTTTCCCCTCTCTCGACTCGTCCCCCTCCCCTCCGCTCGGCGCTTGCTCTCACATGCACTCTGCCTTTTGATCAGAATTCAATGGAGCCCAAATTATTCCTAGTGGATGCTGTTGCTTGTGAGTCACATCCTCTGTAGACGGGGCCGTTAAAACTGGCTTTCAAGGCTGAGCGCCACTTGTTCTGTTGAGAGTAGGGAGCACTCTCCTCAGTGATACATGGGGGGATTGCAGTACATTCTTTTTCCTCAGTAAACCACTGGAAAGGAGACTTAATTCTTAACTAACCCTCCCCAAACGAAGTGAAGAGCTTTGTGTTTACTTCCTTTACAGACGTACTGTAGCAATTAGATTTCAGCTGACATTTGCATTCTGACCCAGTTTAGGACCATTTCAGCTGCTTCTTGAGGATTTGTTATGAACCATAATCTTTAAGCTAATAATGGTTGTTTGCATGTTTGCTTATTCATTACTGCTGGAGAAATATTGAAAAACAGATGATGAGGAATTATAGAAAGAACCCATGCTTCAGTTTATGTATTCATTAGCTTTTTAAGTATTTTGGAATGTATGTTGATTGCAGTATAAATGTCTCATTCTGTCATTAAAAACTGGTAAAACCTGGGAACAAGAAGTGCTAATATAAAAACACTCACCACAAATATGGAAAAGATCCTCATGGACAACCTCAACATAGGACAGGACAGGAGTTTCTATGTCCTGTGGTGGAGACACACGTGAGCCCCTTGATGATCCCGTCCAGCGTTTTTACAGGTTTTATCGCTTAGAACTGGATTGTAGCAGTGGCTGTATGTCTCAGTGAAAACAGGTCCGGAGCTTTGGGTTGGATAATAACAATTTTTTATAACAGTCAGGAAAATCTTATTACTGAGGATCAAATTAAAAGTAATGCTATTAAGATGCATTGAAGGACCTGTTAGAGCTCTTATACAGTGTTTTACAATGTTAACTCAAACATCCAAGTTACAGTTTATCTTCATACAGTAAATGCAGCTTTTATGCAGCTGTTGCCCTCTTCAAATATTTGCTTACCTGTTACCTGCTGCTGATTATATTCTACTGCAGTCTGATAAACAGACCACTGCTCACTTACACAATTCAAAATAGCAGTAAATAAACACACAGGAGCTCTGGCTGCTCACATGCGAAGGAAAGCGCTTGCGTCATTTCAGCTGTTTCATTACACTGTAAGCGTCGATGTCATTAGAAGCCTCCCCGTTTCCTGTCACCACCTTTTCCGTCATGCTGATCTTCATTAGGCTAAAATGCACCAGACGAGCCCTGCTCCATAATGAAGCCCATTCTGGCCTGTGGAGGCGCTAATAAGGAAACATTTTTCACTGCGTGCCATTAGGCGAGCGCGTCACCTGTGCGCTCGTTAACAGCCGCTGCTTCTCGGGAAAAGCTAATTGCGTAGCATTTCTGAACCAGCGCTCTGCAAAAGGTCACGGGGTGTTTGTCAAAGCAGAAAAGGCCACACGCCACCAGGCCCCGACTCAGAAGCTGCTGCTGCTGCACGTCTGCTCGCTGCTCGTTACTGTCGCCGCTGCGTGAGCCGCTCCTCGTCTGTGCACCAGACGCTCAGGACTGACAGCGGTTTGTTACCTGACTTGGCAGTTACAATCAAATTAGGAGGTTTCTGCTACTTGAACAAAATGTTTGTGGAGTTACGACCTTTCATCCACCTAAATACTGGATGTGAAATTTTGCATGACTTATTATGTCCTAAGCACTGCAGTTTACTGGACAGACCTCCTCATTAACACTGTGTGACAATGAATGCTATCAACATAACAGGCTAAATAACATTATGACTATTTGCATAATGTTTGAAATTGTAGTCAAACTAGCATAGCCATCGCCTCACGTCGTTAAACTGGTGGATTTTCTCCATTTTGGTAAAAATGGTACAATCTCCTGTCCTTTTTTGTAAAGTAATTTGATGCTTGGCCTGCAGCAATAGTCACTAACCATTTCATACACTTGAGAGCAAATAGAGGCACTCTCACGTTTGTATTATCATGCTTTCAGCCTTAACTACCAGCAGTTGCAAAGTGTTTTGTTCCTCGGAAACAACAGATAAAACGTCTGCAGGAAAATACAAGTTGTTAATTATATTGTGATGAATTTAATTGTAACCCAGAGGCTTGCTAATTAATTGTTGCTTTATGTACAGGAATTTACTCAATTCTCATTCTGACTAAATGCGAACTACATGTACATGTGTTCATGTGAATTTTTGTGTTGCTAAAATGCTGTGTTTGGAAAATGAGTCGTTCTTGACATTTGTATATTTTGAGCTTCCTCCAAAATGGTTTCGTAAGAAGGAGACATATTGTTCTGTATGTTTAATCACACATTGAAGATTCACATTTCAAAATTGGACTCATACAGTATAACATGTAATAATAAGCTTTAGAGAACCAAACCTGATTTGAATTAAAAGACTACTGATACGATAAAAGGCCACAGCCTCCCTTAGTTTGAAGCGTTCATGCTTGTTGCCTGTTTAAAGGTCAAGAGCACCAAGAGATTCTCCCTTTACAGGATGTCATTCATCATTTTTCAGAGATCTTACAGTATCTGCTTTTCCTTCCACTGTGACAACCAGCTGCTTAGCAGACAACCTCCTGTCTGTCTTTCCGCTACATCACAGTGAATGTATCTAGTGAAGTATCTCCCTCGTACTCTGATCAAGTGAGTCAGCCCGGGGCTTTGTAGCGCGTGCCTAGAGGCTGCCTTCACAAGACCAGACACATCCTTTGTTTAAGTGCTCTGAGCTGCTTTGAGCCTGAGTCTGACCAGACGACGACTTGGAGGAAAGAAGAAAAAAGAAAAGAGTAGGACTGGGAGCTGTCCCTGGTCCTGAAAGGAGAGCTCATTAACGAGACAGGGAACAGAGTGTGACTGTGTTTGGAGGGGATTCACGTTCAAGCTAGTGAGGAAACGCAGCCTTTAGTTGAGCTAATCTTGCCTGTTCGCTATGCAATTTCAAACGCATAGAAAACGTTGCTCCATTAATTGATGCACTGAGAGTCTAGGTTTAGCAGATAAATCAGCATCAATGTTTATATTAAGTACATGTGTGATAATATTTTTAAGACCTTTCTATATTTCTGCCTGTGTGTGTCCGTGTCTCCAAACATCGCGGCCTTCTTCGTATGGGTGCATTTACTCAGTGTGGTTGAAGATGGGCGTGGGTCGTCAAACCATCAGTGTCTCAGTCGCGGTGTCAACATCAGCTGTGTCTGGCAGCTTGTGATGAGCTGGACAGAGACAAGCTGTGATACATATGTCTGCAGAGAAGCAACAGGGGGAGAAACTACAGCAGATAAAAAAAGGTGGAAGCGCACATTCAGTTGTTGCCAAAAAACAAGGTGAAGCGCTTGAGGACTGTTTGTGTGAGTAAGCGCTGCATGTGTTTGCATGCGCGTTGATCTGCATAATGCCACTCGCGTCTCCAAACATACAGTTCAAACCCGCCTGATCAGCGCTCAGCTGTCAGATGGAGACCCCTGAAAACAGAGCCCATAGTTTTTATGTTTGCTGCCGCTGCTGATTAAGTGCTGCGCAGATTGGCATGAAATCTACCTGCTGCTGTGTGAACGTGTTTAGTGATTGTATTCAGGGGGAATCTATGAAACTCCATGCAGTTGCAGGAAATAGCACATTGTTCACTGCAAGGTGCTTTTTCTTTCAATGCACAGTGACATCATGAAGCGACATGAGCTGTAACTGACGTGACCTCATTCATTGCAGACAGACCTGTGCACACGTACAGTCCTGTTCTGTTCCTCTGCCGTTCATGCTGTGATCGTGTGGCGTCTGTCCTTCAGCAGCATCTCTAAAACATCCCAGCAGACAGACTTGGTGCCGAAGAGCAGTTGATTCGATTTCAGCCATGATCGACTTCTCGGATTTCCGCTGTCAGATCATAATCCTGTTTTCATAATTAAGATAAAGTTTGACACTGGAATTTGTATTGCTACAATCTGTTTACGCCAGCACACGATCTGCTGGTGTAAATGTATGTTTTTCTGTGGGTCTGAGACGTGACTTTCCCCTCTAAAACTGTGCACTATGGGAGGGGGGAGGGGGGAGTGTTTATTTTGAAGTTAAGGTTTCGGACCTCACCTTTTCCTCTCAGTCATCGATTTGTCTCCCAGAGCTTCCACAGCACGGTGCTCGCTCCGAGACAGCGCACCTGGTTTCCATGGCAACAAGTGGCCACGTAGTCACAGCGGCCATCGAGGGCATGGTGGTGACAGTGGGAAGGGGGGGGCAGCGGGAGATAGGATTTAGTGGGAGGGAGCGGCAGACTATTAATAGAGCTTATCAGGAGCCAGCTGCAGAGAGCAGTGTCACGATCTGGGTTTTTGTTTTTTGTTTTATTCTGAAGGACTCTGGTTTCACATATGTTTTGGTTTCCTGTTATATTTTGGTAGTACGTCCGGTTTCTGTTTTCATCTGGTTTGTTCCCATTTCACGTCACGGTCTCATTACACACACCTGTCTGTTAATAGTAATCACCGCCAGCATTTAACCACCACCGGTTACCTCAGTTATCAGCCAGATCGTTGTACTTACGTCGTCCCCTTCCAGCATTCAATTGTCAAATTATCTCGACTTTGACCCTGTTCCGTGTTCCCGACTTCTGATTATCGCCTGATCCTGACTGGTACCGTATGTTGTAGATTCTGTTACTGAACCTTGCCTGTTTACTGGAAGCGACTTAGCCTAATCCCTCTGTGCCTCAATCTTCGTGCCTGCAAGTGTATTACCTGGACTATCTGTCTGTCTGTCTGTCTGCATTTGCACTGCGCATTTGGGTCCTCTCTCTGCCGTTCCATGAGGTTTCATGTCACCTCATCAGAGGTGTGTGTGTATTGGTTATTACCTGGTAAAGCAAAGACACACCTCCCCTTACCTCCTCACCCTTGGCGGCTGACATGTCTTCTCACTTTCCTCTCACCTCAGCTGTAACAGTGATTATAGTGTATATAACCCTAAGTCTCTCTCACACACACAAACACACACACACACACACACACACACACACACACAGTTAACACATTGTGAGTTTCCTAAGGTTTCACCACATGTCCGTCATCACCTCCTCTCAAAGTCTAGTCAGTGTCCTATTCCTATTTCTGGTGCAGTTTATATGCGGTAAAATCTTCAAACATTCTGATTCTAACATTTGCATAGTTGAGACAAAGATTTGCTGAGCAGGAGGATAACATTACCATTTGAATAAATTATATTGCAGTTGTTGATTTAAATGTTTTAACCTTCATTTTGAAGGAAGTAATCTTTAACTGCTAAAAACACTGAACCCGGGGCTTTTATGGCTAAGCCTGTATGATTTTACCCAGACTCCATCCATGTGGTTGGCTCACATTCACTTCATCTGAGTACCACAGCCTTTCACTTTAGTAATGAACTCAGAGAGGTGATGTCCCAAGTCAACGAGCGCTGATAACCATATTTCCAGGCCGAGGTGGAGTTGGAAAAAAAAAAGTTGAGGTGTTGGAACGGCAATTATGACGGAGCAGCAACATCACACACCAGCCCTGTCGGCCATTACATTGTCATTTGTTGTGAGAAACTACAAATTACACTTCAATGAACAAACTGATTACTTTAGACAGGCTTGTTCATCCAATTCTTCTTGTTTTTGTTCTTCTACATGTACAAAACCCATGTGATGTGTGGACACTGAGTGGTGGAAGAGTAGATCACTGTGCTGTACACACCTGTGGAACTGTACAAGACATTTAATGTAGCATGGAGACAGAGTATGAAGGATAATGAACATTTCCTTGATTTCTCCAATTTAAAAAAGAGAGATGAAAAGCAAGTCCATTCAATGCCCCTTTTTATGAGCACTAGTATTGTTTTTTCTTCCTACACTTCACTGTTGACTTCACCGGCCAGTGCTGCCTTGTTTTTCCCATCTCTTCTTTCCTCCTTTTCACTGATGAAATTACACCTGAGCGGTGTTCAGGTGAAGAAACAAGGCTTTGTTGTAATTCTGTGTGTGATAAAAAAAAGTACAAAAGGAAGCCTGAGATTGTATATTATTGACTTTATTTAAATAGATGTCTGTGTTACCCGTGGTCCCTCTGGCTCGGCCGTGGGCTGGAAGCAGGTGTTTCGGCAGTCTGGATCCCACTCGCGTACCTCTCCGCTCCTCCAGTTCAACGTGGGATTGTGACGCCTCAACCAGGTGTGTCCTAAGACGACAGGGTGATAACAAGATTCTACCACCAGAAACGTTATTCTTTCAGAGTGTCCATTTGCGAATGTCATGTGCACAGGATCCATGTGATGTGTGACTCTCCACAATCGGCGGCCATGCAGTGCTGCCGTGCTCGCTCAGCACTGGGGTCTCAACACTGGCTGGGTCCATTTCTGGACAGATTGTTCTGTCAGGCTTAGGCAGAGATCGGACCCACGTGCACAGTGCAGACACACGGAGTAGATGGTAAAGTCAAAGTTTAATCTAAAATCGTGGTACAGACGGTCCAGGTCATACACAGAATATCTCATGTAGTAGTACAGGACGAGCAGGCTGAATCAGGTTCAGGGACAGACAAGAGTTCGATAGCAGATTTCAACATGGCAACGGGGAGCCGAGGGGAATTTATGACTTATGTTCTGCAATTATCCTATGTTTTGTCTTACATCTGTCTTACATCACGGCGTCAGTGATGTGATGGTGCATGCAGTCTGATTGGGCTACACAGACGTTCCACCATAGTCAGACAGAGAGGTTAAAAGGCAGAAGTAACTTGAGGATCGTGGGCTCTTTGCATCACACCTTCGTGGTGTGTGCACAGATCTCCCCAGCTGGTTTTTGGTTTGTTGATGTGCACAAGCAACATCCATGTTTTTGATTTGCCTTCCCCATTATTTTTATTTTATTTTTATTTTTATAATAAATCACACAAAAGACAACTTTCTCATCTGCCACTTTAGGGAAAATTTCCACCACAGTTTTGGCGTCCACAAACAGGATCCGGTGCAGGTCGTCTGGACGCTGTGACCAGGGACCATAGTCCTGAGGACTAGGGTCGCTCAGCCTCCAAACCTCTACAGACATTCAGAGCTGGGAGGACTGCTCACCCGTCTGGATCGCCTCTGATTAGATCCAACAAACTCAAATTCAAACTCAAATCTTAACTTGGCTCGGCCCGGTGAGAGAGATTTCTTTGTGGTGATTGATTTGATTTGGAAAGAAAACAAAAGAGTGGAACTTTTATTTTTAATTTGGCTGAAAATTTTAAATTGGTTGAAAAAAAATCTTCTGTTTGGTCGAAACACTAATTTTGATTAGGAAAATTGATTAGATCAAAATAATAATAATCCCAATAATACCATTTCTTAATTAGGTCAAAGTCTGCTCTGGGTGGTGAGACGATGGTTTCTAAGGGTTGGCTCGTGGGTCCGAGCTTTCGTTTGTACTGAGGGTACAGACCAGTGTGCAGATCTGAGCACAGTTCGTGAGGGGGAATGGCCCTAAAATGTCCACCCCGACCCTCTCCCACCAAGTACTGCTGCAGCGGACCCTTGGAGCGCTGACAGGGTCCTTTCTGAGCAGTGCAGGTGTCACAGCACTGGACGTGGAGCTCCACATCTTGACGACAGCCAGGCCAGTAGAACCTCTGCCTCAGACGGCGAATCGTTTTGGTGTTGCCGTAGTGACCAGCCCCTGCCGTTCCATGGACCAGTTGGAGGACCTCGGGCCGCAGGGCGCGAGGAACCAGAAGCTGTAGTTTGTCCGATCCTTGGTCTGGTGCTCGCCACCGTTGGTACGCCACTCCGCCGTGCAGCTCTAAGTTACCCCACTGAGAATAGAGGACGTTTACTTCAGGCTCCTCTGCAGACACTGCTGTCCAGTCTGGACGCTGCCGAGCTTCCAGCCAGGCTCACAGGGTCGGCCCCTTGGTGATGGCGTAACTGTTCCTCAGTGAACAATTGCTCTGCCTCTGCGCTGTCGACTCCTAGGCGGGCGGCGGCTGCCTCCGGTGCCCGCTCCCTCTCTTCCTGACGCTGGCAGTGGCGACACTCCTCCGCAGCGCAGGGTCGCCTGGAGAGGGCATCGGCGTTGCTGTGCTGTCGCCCCGGTCGATGTTGGATCTCGAAGTCATACTCCTGCAACACCTCCAGCCACCTCGCCACCTGACCCTCAGGTTGCTGGAAGTTGAGCAGCCAAGTGAGAGAGGCATGGTCAGTGCGCAGGGTGAACTGATTGCCAAGCAGGTAGGGTCTGTAGTGCCGCACAGCCAGGACCACTGGCAGCAACTCCCGCCTGGTCACATAGTAGTTGCGCTCTGCTCGGTTCAGACTGCAGCTGTAAAAAGCCACCGCTCTCTCACCTGCCTCCCCCCCTTGAGAGAGGACGGCCCCAACCCCCACATTGCTGGCATCGGTGTCAAGGATGAAAGGCTGCTGGGGGTCAGGGAGGGCCAGGACCGGAGCATCAACCAAGGCCGCCTTCAGTTGCTGGAAGGCAGTGGTGCAGGCGCTAGACCACTCGAACCGCTTGCCCTTCTCCGTCAGTCAATGTAGTGGGCTGGCGATAGTGGCGAAACCCCAAACGAACCTCCGGTAATAGGAGGCTAGCCCCAGGAAACTCCTCAGTTCACTGGCGGTGGTGGGCGTTGGCCAGTCCCGGACAGCCGATACCTTGGCCTGGTCTGTGGACACCCCACGTGCGCTGACCACATGCCCCAGGAACACCGTTTCTCTGGCCAGCAGATTGCACTTTGCCGGGTTCAGCCGGAGCCCAGCCTGGCGAATGACGGTGAAGACCTCCCGCAGGTTTACACCCGAGAGACTCCCAGATGTGCGCCACTACGCTGACCCAGCTCCCTCACAGCGTTGGCGGTCTCTGTTGTCGGAATGCTGGCTAATGGAGGTGACGATTTGAGTGCGTTGGCCTCAGTGCGCCGACGAACCCGGCGTTCCCTGGGTTTGACGCTCTTTCCCCAGCCCGACTGAAGTGGCACGGTCTCCGTGCCAAAGCATAGGGCTAGCCCCGACACATCAACACACGCACCCCAGCGGGTTAGCAGGTCTAGGCCGATGATGCACTTGTCGCGGATGTCAGCAAGCCAAAACTCATGGCTCACCTCTAGCTCCTTCACAGTGACCTGCAGCGCCCATTTTCCTGGCATCACAGTCTTTTCCCCAGTAACAGTCACTAAATCTGTTGTAGTGGGGGTCCACCCCTCCGGGAGTGGACCGGTTCTCCTCTGACGCCTCCGTCTCACCGCTGCACTCGGCCGCCCTCGCCAGCGATGGCTGGTCCAAGAGCCTCCGCTGTGATGGTCTCGGGCTCAGTACCTCCTCGGCCCGCTCCGCTTCGCGAAGCACCTCTTCCAGAGAGCTAGGCATGGAGAGGCGGACATGCTGGCGGAGCCGCTCCGGCGTGAGTCCCTGCAGGAAAGCGTGCAAACTCAGCTCTTCCCGAGCGGCGGCAGGAAATGAGGGGTAGCCGCGCCGCGAGTGGAGTTGTAGATCGGCGGCGAACGTCCTCAGACTCTCCCCCTCACTGCGACGACGAAGGGCTAACTGCTCGCGTGCCTGCTCTGTCGATGTCCGCTGTCTGAAGCGTCTCTCCAGTGCCACGGTGATCACCAGTAACTCCTGCCGTTGCTCCGGTGCGACATCAATTAGCACCTGCAGAGCGGGACCCTCCAGAGCCAGGGCCAGCTGCGTCGCCGTGTCTTTGCCGCTCCAACCACCGTGCAGCGCTGCGAGCTGGACCTGAGCGAGGTAGGGCTCCAGGGGAGTTTGGTCAGGCTTTGCTGGTTTTATGCAGAGGAAACCTGGGGACGCTGGAGCAATCGGGTGCGTCTGGATCGCGGCCGCCCCGCGTTGGCCTCTCCCGCATCAGGTTATTCAGAAGCAGGCTGCTTTCTAGCACAGCTCGCTCCAGTTCCCGCAGTTCTCCTTCCATGGCTCCTCTTTCTAGTCTAACAAGACAGGTTAAAGATCCCACTTCTGACACCAATGTTACGAGCCTCGGTGTGAACAGCACTCCTTTATTTTCTTATAACAACAGCGGGGTCACAACAGGTCTCACCACAGTCTTCAATCCCCCCCGGAACTACACGGAACAAAAACTCCCGCCTCTTTCTCCCGGGTCCCTTTCCCCCCGGAAGCACACCTGACGTCACGCAACTATCTGCGCTTCAAAATAAAAGAGCCGGATAACACAACACAAACTGGAACAGTCAACCAAACTATGTACACCCCCCCCCCCCGGATCGCTACAATATTAATCTAGAAACATTAATATACCTCGAAGTTGGGGCACCAGGTTTGTTTTAAAGCTGAAACCACGCTTGTGTCAATCTAGTCAACCCCAGATATCAATTCAATGAGTTACCACTCATGAACACCAATAACCACTTTCTTGTGATAAAACCAAATCAGTCTCTTATGCCATGAATTCTTGTCGCGGTTCAGTGACCTCTGTTTAAATCTGAAGAACAATGCACACAAAACCAGATTCCTTTTAACGTTTTATTAATCTAACACTACTGGATATATGAATAACATAATATGGAAATACTCAAATAAACAGAATAGAAAATGAGAGAACGATCAGAATGAGATGATGAACAAAGAATGGTCAAGACCTGAGTGTGTGATGGCTTTGATCAAGAGAAAAGAGTATTTGTGTCTAACTAATTCAAATTTAAGGATAACTAATCAATTTGGAATGTTCAATTTTAGCGCTTTGAGAAACACCAGAATTCTCAGAGGATCAGAGATATTCGTCTTGCCTTAGTTTGGAGCTGTAGCCGCTGTGCAGCGTCTCCCGTTACCGGTTAGTTGAGCAGGCGTGCCCTCTCTGGTCCAGGTGCCACGGCCTCTGGGCCAGGAATCGTCGCCCGCGATTGATGATGACCGCTCGGGTTCAGCGAAGTAACAGTCAGCCAGGCTGGACTTTCCAAGGTGTTTCAAAGCGTCAGCGCTACTTAAACTAGCCCAAAAGCAAACGGGCTGGAATCTAATTTAATTGGTTCGATCAAAAATAGCGAGTCAATTAAGGACTGGTTGTGATAGTTTCAGTTTCGCTGACTTTCTTGATGACTTTCTAACGTTACAAAAATCGTTGTTCGTTCGTGTTTCTAAGTTTAACTTAGGTTTACAAAATTTAAGAGCAAGGGAAAATTAAAGAAAAGTAATATGACGCAAAAAGAAAAAGTGAAAGAAGTTTGAAGATAGAGGGAAGTCCGTTTTGCCTTGGGTTTAAATACCTCTGGGGCAGTGGTCACTGCAGGGCGGAGAAATTACTTCAACCAGTGGTGAAGAGTTCCACCTCTTTAGATCAGGAATCAAACTATTTGATTTGGATCGCTCCTAAATCTGGGATAACTAAGCTCTTCTCTTTTCATCAAGCTCAAAGTTCCATCACACCATAACACAATAAACATGTAATGATCACTTTGACACTCAAATAAGCAGAGAAGTCAGAATGGTTAACCAGCAACATTAAATGCATAGAATCTTAAGGTCTTAGATGTGGTCCCTTACAATGCTGTAACAAATTAAATGTTATTCATGATGCCTGGTCTTGTCTTGCAAGACAGCAACACCCAGTAAACACTAAAACATACACGAATAATAAATGCAAGCAAAATCAAATTATAAATGACCTAATCTGGACATTACTAATTAAACAATTGTAACACCTAAAAATGTGATACAATAATGAGGATACCGAATTGTAGCTGGTGGAAATAGTCCATGTGTATGTTGCACAGATTAAAAGAAGTAAAGAAGGTGAGTCTCTCTATTTCAACTTTGTGCCTACACACAAAGGAAAGCATGGTGATGAGTTGAAGTCCCTTTGTAACTTTAAGAATTTCCTGGCAAATCTGTAGATCAGGCTTTGAACATCACACAGAAACCAATCTAATATCAAATGAAAACATTTTGTCCACAGAATACAATGACATCAGTTTCATGGAAGTTGAAAGTTCTGGTGCATCTGAACCAGAACCTTTGTCCAAATGAAGTCTCTCGTTCTCTTTGATGAGCACATTCCACATTTTATGGCTGGTGGTCCCAGTTCTGGGAGAGACAGCTTCTTGATGATAAATGTGACAGCCTCTCCTTTTGGCATGATAAGCAGAGGTAAAATCCTGAGGGATTTACAGGTAGATCAACAAAGTGGACTCATGGTTCTTTGATATGGACCTTTGAGATGTTGGCGTCAATTGGTGCCTGTGGTGATAGAAGCCAGTCTCCTGTTGTGGAGAAAGGTTCAGGGTCCCTTATCTCTGGGGACTAAAGGGACGTACAGTAGGGGCTCTTCAAAGGAGGGAGTTAAGTTCACATGTAGGTCAGGTTACCTCAGTCCAGACGTGGATTGCTACATGGATTTGGAAAGTGTCCCACTACAAGGTTAGTAAGGCTGTAGCTTAATATTATTCACCCAAAGGGTGAGGCAGACTTTGGTGCATGAACAATGCCACTTGTGGAAGCCAGGGTGATGTGAAGGGCTCGGCCACTACGCCCATCCAGCAAGCAGAGGAAGGAATCCCAGCAGCCAGGGAGCCCACACACCTTCAGTTCCAGGAGGGCAGGTGTTGCGACCCAAGCCGCCCACACAGAGCCCCCCAGGCAGAGCTGCAGCAGCCACAGAGACAGCACCCGAGGCCAGAGTGGGCCACCGGGGGTCAGCGCTGTCCACCCCATGAGAACCAGGGGCAGACACTCCCCCCGGCGGGAGGGTCGGCCTGAAAGGATAGAGCCCGAGGACCCATGGTCCGTAGGGAGCCCGCCAGAAGATGCCCCCGCGCCCAGAGTGGGGCCCGCCCCCAGTCCACCACCCCCACACAAGCGGAGCGGGGCCTACCCCATCAGCCCAACCCTGGCGCCACAGCGGCCTGCAGCACAAGGCCAGCAATTAGTGGGGGTCAGCAGAAAAGAGACCACCCAGGCAGACGATCATCGTACCCCGGGCGGAAAAACGGACCCCCCACACTTCAACCGCACCATACGCATACCATCTCACACAAACACAGACGCATACACCCACCCACATGTGCAACACACATCATCACAGCAACACACACACACACACACACACACACACACACACACACACACACACACACACACACCATAGACTCTCTCATAACAAACTAGTCAATCATATGTGAACCAATGCACTCTCAGATACATTCTCGCACCCACACCATTCGCTTGATCACATTCGTGGGGAGGGTAGGTCTCTGGCCTGCCGTCCATGTGGCCCCAGACAGGGACCGCGGCTCCTCCCAAGCCCTGCCCAACCCCCCAACCCGGGGGACGCAGAGGGCAGCAGAAAAGGTACCCCAGAACCCTGCAACCCAGCTTGGACGTGAGTGTGTGGAACTAAAGTGCACTGAAGGAGGGTGACACTGTCAGGTTTTCGTTCTTGGTTTTATTTTGAAAGGACTTTTCTGTTTTTGATCCCAGTTTCCGGTTTTATTTTGTAAGCACTTCCGTTTCTCATCACACCACAGCAGTTCCCGCTTCACTCCCGGTCCTCATTACACTCACCTGTTTTGTATCAGTAATCTACTCCTTGCATTTAACCACCACCTGTCACATTAGTTCTCCGCCAGATCGTTGTTTTGTGTGTTCCTGTCGTAGTCCCGTCCGTTTATCTAGTCCTGCTGTAAGTCGCGTATTCTGTGTTGTTACTCCTGTCTTTCGTGAATGACTCTGCCTGAACTGTCCTCGCCTATCTGGAATAAACCACCCTTAATCACCGTCTACCTGTGTACGCTGTGCATTTGGGTCCTCATCCGAGCGCCTCCCTGACAGACACCTCCAGGAGCACGACTGCTGGCTGACGGTGTGTCCACCGGACATTGCCCCCCTTGCCCTAAATGTCTTTTTGCAGTTAAAACTGGGTGGTGATCTCTCCGCCAGGGCCAGTGGACGAGGCCACAACTGGCCTCAGCCCCAGGCCCCAGTGAAGGTGCCCACCCCCAGCCCTGAATGTATGTGTATGAGGAGGCGCGACACCGGTAGTAAACAACAGCGCGACAAACTATCCGCCAATTTAAAAAAATAAATAACTACCTTATTTTACGGAAAATAATCAACCACCCTACCATTCTGGATAACACCGAAGAAAGTTTCGAGTACATCGAGGAGTGCTTCGAGCGTCTGGTAATGGGGAAAAAGGAGACGGCTCCCAACAAGCGCTCCTGTCCGTCTGACTCACCTGAGTCACCTGGAGCTAGCTCGGCGGATAAAAACATCACGGACATCCTGGAGTCCATCGAGAAAAAAATATCAAGCTTCGACGCGCGTCTGGCACTAGTGAAACTCCTCCACAAAGAGTTTATGGCCCTCCGCGATTCCCTGGAATTCAGCCAGCAGCAGGTGGTTTCTCTCGCCACCGAGAACGAGGCCCTGAAAGGAACGGTGCAGTCCCTGACGGAGGATGTGGCTCAGCTAGCGGCCGAAAATAAAAAAATAAAAGAAGGCATTATCGATCTGCAGGCCCGCAGCATGAGGGACAACCTTGTGTTCTCGGGGATTCCAGAACAGGCGGAGGAAAACACAGAAACCACAATTAAAAACTTCCTTAAACAAAAGATGAAGATTCCAGCGGAAGTTGTGGACAAGATGGTGTTCCACCGTTCGCATAGACTCGGAGGAAGACGACCGGATGGCCAGCGCCCTCGACCCATCGAGGGTGCTGGCTAATCTCAGTGGGCCACACCAATCAGTGTGGCCCACTGAGATTATTTAGTTTAGTACAGTGTGACCTCAACTTCTGCAAAGAACTATGATTTTCACCTTCCTTATCTCCCTGGATGTTCTGTTACACATTGCACTCATTTTAAAGAACAACCCCCACAATAAAAAGCTAATCAACAGATTCTAAAAAGGTCAAGAATAAAGTGAAGCTACTACACTCTCCAATTTTGTCTGATTCCAGGATCCGTAGCTCTTCAATAACAATGCTATTAAGGCTCCAGTTTAACCACAAAATCTCATCTTTGTTTAATTGTGATTGAACAGTAAAAGTGCTTAATGTATCAGATGTTTAGACTAATAAAAATTCTTCAATAGAAAAATTGAGAAAACTGCAATCAGTGAATCGGCAGTGGAGGCTGATTTTAACAATCCTCAATACTTTTTTTGTTTTCAATTGAGCCAGATGACTTTACTTGTTTATCTAAAGGGATATGACATTCCAAATATTTCTCGAGCCTGTGATGTTTCCTGCCGTGTGTGGTGGAAATTTTGGAATAAAGGTAGATGAGAGAGTTGTCCTTTTGTGCGATTTATTGAAATATTAAAGAAAATGAAAAATAATAAGGAAAGCAAATCAAAAAGCAAGCTGGGTAGATCAGAACATACACCACGGACGTAAAAAGGCTGAGATCACACAATCCTCAAGTTGCTTCTGCCTTTTAACCTCTCTGTCCGACTATGGTGGAATGTCTGTCTAAAAGATGATGTGTAAGAGGTGTAAGATGTTTACATTCTCAAACCTGCATCACTGATGTCTGATGCAGGTGACTGGCGACTATCAGAGCGGAAGGAGCGCTTAGTCTCCACAGACAGAGACACAACTCCCCGGCCTTGGGTTTGGGAGCTAAAGTCCAGAGTCTCAGGCAGAGACAACCATTGAACAATGTAGGTGAAATGTCAAATACATAAAACAAAGGTAAGACAAAACATAAGATATTAATTGCAACATAAGTCATAAATCATATAATAACTGCATAGAAATAAAGCAGAGACAATTTTTCCCATAACAATTTGCTATATGCCTTATTTATTTATTTTCCTTCTACCTTTTTTGTTTTGTCCTAAAAGGTCCATGTTGATCAAGAGGCAGATGTAGATGTTGCCTAATTCATGTTCACAGATTGTGGCACAGGAAAGGCAAGCTTCATGACTGGAGAGAGCAGTCAGTCAAAAGGTACAGTGTAAAGGCTTAAAAACATCCCATATATAAGGCATAATAGTTGTATTAGGATTCTGTAACATATGTAGCCTGTAACCAAACAGCTAGAATTAAAAAAAAGGCTAATAGTTTCTAGTACAAGACAAAATGAAGATATTACACTCAGTGCTTCTCTGACTCTTCCTCTTTGTTCTCACCTACAGTACAGGTATCATCAGACTCAGAGTTGTGTTTTTCCAATAGACAGTAACTGGTCCAACCATTCGTCTGGGCTTAGTTGTTGTTTTCTCTCGTCTCTATCTTTCATCCCGACCGGCCGGTGCAGATTTTCACCCACATTGCACCTTATTCTGCTCGAGGTTTCTTTCTCATTAGAGAGGGAGTTTTTCCTCTCCGTCATTGCTGTGAAACTATATAACAGTTTATATTAATGTCTGTTTGTAGCTTTACATATTTAACTGGTTGGCTACGATTAAAGGCTTGCTCTATGTGGGATTGTTGGGTTTAGTTGTGTATGGTTTTGAACCCTGTAAAGTGTCTTTTGAGATAACTGAAACTTGAATTAAACTGTATAAGTGATCATACCTATGACAATGAGTGCTCTTTCCTGTCATGAAGCTTGCCTTTCCTGTGCCACGCTCTGTGAACATGAAGGAGGCAATGTCTACATCTGCCTCTTCTGATCTTAATTAATGACTGACAATAGGGATAGAGACAAAAGTATCAGACCAATGATCAGATTCATCAGCTGTAGATTTCCTGGTAATTTCGCACCCTTTTCGTTTGTACTGCTCCTTCTCTTTGATAGCACGACACTAGTGATACAGGTAGAAGAATGTAAACATCTCCACACACAGTCAAAAAGATGAGGTGGTAATATGCTTAC
This sequence comes from Betta splendens, assembly GCF_900634795.4. Taxonomy (NCBI): domain Eukaryota; kingdom Metazoa; phylum Chordata; class Actinopteri; order Anabantiformes; family Osphronemidae; genus Betta; species Betta splendens. Next base: position 10,124 of record NW_026577850.1, on the reverse strand, counting down.
AAAGCCCCCCCCCCACCTGGGCGACTCAGACCACATCACTGCTATGCTAATGCCAGCACACAGGCCACTTGTAAAAGCAAACAAACCAGTTGTGAAGTAAATCCCAGTGTGGCCAGAGGGAGCTAAGGAAGCGCTGCAAGACTGTTTCAGCACAACAGACTGGAATATGTTCAAACAGGCCTTAACGTGTCACAACCACATCGACCTCCAGGAGTAAACGGAGACTGTAACGGTCTACGTCACCAAATACATAAATGATGTAACCAAAACCAGAACCATCTGTGTCCGTACCAGCCGGAAACCATGGTTGTGTAGGTGAATTCAGCAGTTCATATTTGTTATTATATATTATATATATATCATATTATTATATTAGAGCATAATAGCATGGGCTATTTTTGTGTCTTTCTGTGTGCTGCGAGTTCTGAAGAGTCAGGGGTTTGTTACTTTTCTATTGTGGCAGAATCATTGTCAAAGGAATTTATGGAACTCCAGGAAACACTTGTTGTTGATCAGGCCTCACTCCAAAGGTTGGTCTGCTCCAAAGGTTAGAACAGAACCAATGTCTAGCTGACGTAGTTTGAGGGTCTATAAGCTCACGCCTCAGCCTGAGAGGGGCAGAGCCCCACGGATCGGTAGATGACTTGTATCTGGGACCATGGGGTTCTGAAGAGGACCCTCTTTTCCTGCAGGAGACCAGGTTCTCTCGACACTCTGCTCATTTCCTCTCCCTTCCTTTTTGATAATAGACAATTGTATCAATTACAATTGTAATTATCATCAATTGTAATAAATCTAAAAACAGTGGTAGTTTGATGGCTTGGGGTGTTTTCCAACCATTACTGTGTTTTACAATGTCTGGGCCTCAGGCAAACATTCCAGAGATCTGCTTATTTCATAGAAACACACCCAAACATTTACCAGGTGAACACTTTGACTCTGGACCACAACGATGAGACACAACATCTGTTTCTGTCACAACATTTACTCAGTGTTTAGAGTTTGAACGCGTAGCTGTGGTTCTTCTTCATTAGTATGAAACAAGTTGAGACGGGTCCACATACCAGTTAGTCGTCCCAGTTCATCCCCAACAGTTACAAGCCAACGATCCAGATAATGATTGTTCCACTGAAGTGAACATTCAGGTTTGACAAAGAGGAAACTTGAAACCAGGAAGCAGCTCAGTCTAAAGCTTCTGATCTCAGTGAGTCGGTACCAGTGTTTCCAGCAGCAGTGATCCAGCTCAGACTCCTTCTGCTCCACTGACTGGACTCTTTCATGTGAGGAGAACCAGGACCCAGAGTGTTTGCTGTCAGCACCACTGTTGTAAGTCTCTGATGTTTAGTTCTGTTATGATAGGTCTGTTTTCTGTCAGTGTGTCGTCTGCTGAACATATGGAATAAACACATCTGTGCTGATAAAAGCAGCTGTTGTCCTGAACATGTTGGTCGCTGTCATCGCCTCTCTTTTTTAGAAATGTTTCAAGCCATCATGTCAGAGCAGAAGCCGTGACACAAACATGAGAACAGGCAGAAAATCCAAACCTAGCCGTTTCAATCTGAAAGATTTGCATCATAACAACATGTTGTGTTCATGGGCCTCAGGATAAAACTCTGCTTACTTTCTATGTGGGACATGTTTATACCAGAAGTCTTTACAATAATGTCAGTGATTCTTTCTGTTAAATGAGTTCAATCAGCTGTTTGTCTCTTCAGCCAAGCAGCTTGATGCGTTTTACTTTGCCTGAGACAATGAAGCTCTTTGTTTTTATTGGGTTTAAAGAAAAAGCAACAGGTGAAGCAGAAGTGAATTCGACCTTTTTTTACAATGAAACATCATTGTTTTATTGGTTTTTAAATGACATGAAGAACGGACTTAAATATGAAAGACACTGTGGTGGAAATTCCCCATAAAGAGGCAGATGAGAGAGTTGTCTTTTGTGTGATTTATTATAAAAATAAAGGAAAATAAAAATAATGGGGAAGCAAATCAAAAGCATGGATGTTGATCGTGCACATCAACAAACCAAAAACCAGCTGGGGAGATGAGTGCACACACCACAAAGATTTGATGCAAAGAGCCCATGATCCTCAAGTTGTCTCTGCCTTTTAACCCCTTTCTCTGGCTCTGGTAGAATGTCTCTCTGCACCAATAGAATTGTTTTTGCCACCTAATCTTGGTGTAAGTGAGAATGTTTACATTACAACAGCCTTGGGTCTGGTGGGGAGTCAGATAGGATGGAGCCAAAGTCCAGGTGTAAAAGACAAACATATATCATAAATTATTAGTCAAATGAAACATCAGATGTTTAGACTTGATGTATGACAGGGCACAAGAGATTAGTTGTTTGTGTAAGAATGTTCAGTATTGCACCTAACCAGCAAATGACGACTGTGTTGGATAAGAAAAAGTACAAAGGCACAATTTTTCCATTACAGACACTAAATAAAAATAATCCTGTGTGAAGCTTTTTAGTTTTTTTATCATTACAGTTGGACCCACACATTTTATTGTCTTTAAGGTTCCAACTCTGAGACTCCTCATTTTTCCATCTGTCTTCACTCTACACATCTACATCCTGGTTCTTCTGTCTCTTCCAGCTCAAACTGCTTGTTGACTCTAAGACTTATAGTATTTTCGCATTAGTTCACACACAAAGTCTTCTCCTGACTTACAAACACCTAAAGGGTCCTTGGGCAAGACACTGGGTCCGTGTACCTTTTAACCTTTTGATTTGTTTCTCTGTGTTACTGGCAAAACAAATGAAGAGGAGAATCGCTTCAAATCCATGTTTGTGTCTAGTTTCAAAAGCCAACATTCAGTTGGACCATTGGTTTTGTGTTACAAATGGACAAACAAATGCTCCAGAGGGAGCATTCTAAGCCTGGTCTTAATGTACAGAGGGTGTCTGCTTTTAGAACCTGAAGTGAAACTGGTTCCACAGGCCGGGACCGGACCACCAGGAGCTGAGACGGATGTGATCTGTGCCAGATCACCAGGAACCGGTGTCAACGTGGCAGACGTCGGACCACCAGGAGCTGCCTCTGCGAGTGTGGCCGGACCACCGGCGGCCGGTGCAGATGGATCTCCGCAGGAACCTCCGGCACCCCCTCGGAACGGCTTCTGCGCACAAAGGAACCGAAACAAAAGGCTCTGCAGGACCACCAGGAACTGCAGCAGGAATGACCTCCTCCTGGAGGCCGATAGGAACTGCAGCGGAAACGGCAACAGGAACGACCCCCTCCTGGAGGCCGACAGGAACCGCAGCGGGAACCGATGCTGGGGCGACCCCCTCCTGGAGGCCGACAGGAACCGCAGCGGGAACCGATGCTGGGGCGACCCCCTCCTGGAGGCCGACAGGAACCGCAGCGGGAACCGATGCTGGGGCGACCCCCTCCTGGAGGCCGACAGGAACCGCAGCGGGAACCGATGCTGGGGCGACCCCCTCCTGGAGGCCGACAGGAACCGCAGCGGGAACCGATGCTGGGGCGACCCCCTCCTGGAGGCCGGCAGGAACCGATGCTGGGGCGACCTCCTCCTGGAGGCCGGCAGGAACCGATGCTGGGGCGACCTCCTCCTGGAGGTCGGCAGGAACCGATGCTGGGGCGACCTCCTCCTGGAGGTCGGCAGGAACCGATGCTGGGGCGACCTCCTGGAGGTAAATGTGATTGAGACTGTTCACTCAGAAGACGAAGTGGATCATTCAGAGTCAAAGTGTCTCCACCTTCAAAGTGTCAAGAACACACGGAGGAGGACCCAAATGCACTGTGCGAACGAGGGTTATAGTTAACAAACAGCGTTTATTATCCAACGTAGTCAGGCGATCCAGGTCATACACGAATAGTCACAGTTCTCAGGCATGAAGGTCCGGGAAACATGCAGGAGTTCGGTACACAGGTAAACACAGCAGAGGTACAGACTAGGGCTAGACAAAACTCGATGGTCAGACAGTCAGGAGATTTACCACAAGGTCCAAGGCGAAGGTACAGACAGGGTGTTGACAGGAATCGGCGGTCAGGTACGGACAGGATCGTGCAACAAGATTAGTTATACAGCGACGCCAGAATGTGGTACTGAGACTCGACAATCTGGCGAGATACTTCGGAGACTGTGGCTGGAACTGCAGCTGGCGCAACATCCCCCTGGAGGTCGGCAAGGACTGCGACAGGAACTGCAGCAGGGGCGACCTCCTCCTGGAAGTCGGCGGGACTCGCAGCGGGGGCGGCCCTTCTGAGGCCGACAGGAACGGGAACTAGAACGGCGTCCTCACAGGAGCCGACGGGTACTGGAACGGCGTCCTCACAGGAGCCGACGGGTACTGGAACGGCGTCCTCACAGGAGCCGACGGGTACTGGAACGGCGTCCTCACAGGAGCCGACGGGTACTGGAACGGCGTCCTTACCGGAGCCGGCAGTGCTGCTCGCGGATTCCTCACTGGGGCCGGCAGTGCTGCTCGCGGACTCCTCACAGGAGTCCTCACTGGGGCCGGCAGTGCTGCTCGCGGACTCCTCACTGGGGCCGGCAGTGCTGCTCGCGGACTCCTCACTGGGGCCGGCAGTGCTGCTCGCGGACTCCTCACTGGGGCCGGCAGTGCTGCTCGAGGACTCCTCACTGGATCCAACAAAGATTGGGACGGCGTCCTCTCCGGAGCCAGCAGGGCTGCTGTGCCGGAAAATTTCCTTAAAGAAGCAGATGAGAGACTTGTCCTTTTGTGCGATTTATCGAAATAATAAAGAAAATAACAAATAATGAGGAAAGCAAATCAAAAGCCAGCTGGGGAGATCGGAACATACACCACAGAGGTAAAATGCAAAGATCACACAATCCTCAAGTTGCTTCTGCCTTTTAGCTTCTCTGTCCGACTAGGGTGGAATGTCTGTCTAACTCCAATCAAATTACATGCACCATCTCCTCCCTGTCGCAGTGTGTGAAGATACTTTCTCACACCTGTATCTGTGAGAAAGGAGCACCAAGTCTCAACATACAGGGAGACACAACACCCCCCGCCTTGGGTTTTGGAGTGAGAGTCTATCAGGCGGAGACAACCATTGAACAATCTAGGTGAAATGCCAAATGCATACAGCAAGACAAGACATAAAATATTAAATGCAAAGCATAAATCATGAATCGTATAATAACTGCATATAAGTAAGGAAGACACAATTTTTCCCATGACACTCCCCCCTTTTGATTACACATTAATCAAACACTAAGAAGAAAAATTGTCAAACATTTGATTCGTTAATCGTATTGCTTATACAAATGTACAGTAAATGGCGTAGGGATAAAAGATAGTGAGCTGTTTTTACGGGTAGTTATACTAGAATAACCCTGTGTATGAGCTTCTGGAAAGAAAGGGAAATAAGCCTATAAGTGATTTTAATCAGTTCATGTTCAGTTAGGCAAAAATGGGCAGAGGATTATATGGTAATTCAAACTATTGTGGAGTCATCTTTGTAGTCCTCATTATCAATGTCAACATCATCCTCTACAGAGGCAGCATCAAAATTAATAAGTGAATCGGTGTCCGGATTCCTGAATGTAGTGCATTGTGTCATTTGGTACGAAAGCGCCGCTGATGTCGCACGCATGATGAGACCCCTAATCAGAGGAATAACACAACAACCAAGCAACATGATCACGGCCATGACGATGATAAGCGAGACTATTGCCGACATAAAAACTGATTACCATTTTCCAAAAGTTTGGTCTAGCCAGCGCCAGGGGGACGGATCAACGCCGGAGTTTCTAGCCCATTCGTCCCTAAGACTCTCAAGGCCCTCGACAGCCTTTGTCACAGTGCCATTATAATCAGTGTTATTAGGGATAAAAGTACAGCACGCTTCTCCAAACATAACGCAGACACCTCCTTTCTCCGCCAGCAGCATGTCCAGGGACATTCTATTTTGCCAAGTCATCTGAGATGTAGGAGCCAGCTGCCCAGACATGCCTCTCATACCGCTCGCAGTTTTATTGATGAAGCGCTGTTTAATGTACTGTAATAAAGATAGTTGATCCAGGCCAAATTCTTGTTAACCTCTATTATGGGGCCCATAAAGGGAATAGCACTCGTCCACCCTGCCGCATGCTCGTTGTCAGCCTTAAACTCTTCCAGCACTCCTCGTGGCACGCCTATTGCATCTATGTAGAGGTCGGGATCCAAGGAACCGCCTAGAGCCCTGCGCCTGGTGCGTGAGTGTTTCTGTGGAGCTGAGGGTCAAACATGTATTCCCCCTGTGAGGAACATTACCTGAGTACAAGTGCCGGTGCAATTGGTTGGTAAGGTGGCCCTGGGGTGATCCCCACAGAGCCACCACATGTCGGACAAGGGCTTCCTTTGCTGGACTAAGTCGGTGGAGGATGGTGCAACATGTGAGACATTATCAATCCTATATGTGTATGAGGGCGAAGGGACAGCATCAGTGTTAGTCGGGAGCGCAAACTGGATCACTTGGTTTTCAGGGTTAAGTCCGTGCGCGTTGGAGACGTCCCATGTCAGGTGGCAATTGGGAAAGTGGCCTACATCTACTCCTCCGTCGAGGCTGGAGGTGAAACATTCAAACTGACACGTGGTACACACTGTAATACAAGGGAGCCGCGGGCTCCTTTTCCATTATCTTGATGTCAGCCACCTCGACTTTCTTATGTGTTACAGGACTGTAGATCTCCATACCCTTGCCCAGACTGTGCAAGGAACGCATTTTGCAAGCCGGATCACATCTCGGAGCGCTGGGGTCAGCAGTGTATCTACACCCGGTGTCTTTATTGTGCAGTTGTCGCTCGTAACACTCGCTGCTGTTAAAGGGACCCACTCCCTTTAACTCCCTTTTTACCGCCATGAGATCAGGTCTGGCTACAGCACATGCTATGCATGAATTGTTTGTGAGGGTTTTAGAAGTGTACTTGATGTACGCTAACCATAAGTTTTCTGTGGGGTTCTGATTTACATAGTTTTGGGCAAGCTGCCAGGCTTTAGGGTCCTTGAATCTATAGTGAACAAATGTGTGAGTCCTCCAGAAGTACAGGAGGGTCACACATGTCACCCCAATGGTTGATATGACAATCATTTTTATCTTGCTTCGTCTGGTGGATATCATTTTGTGTCAGTGGAAGATAAAAATTTATGTGAAAGTGTGAATCAAGTGGAAACGTAAAATGTTTTGTTCGAAAATAGTGGACAAAATCACAGAGAGTTATACACGTAAATATCAAAGTAATATACAATGAAGATCGAAACAACAGGGTCACAATCAATGTCTTCTTCTTCCTGTTGGATAGTGGTGTTAGATTGTTTCCAACCTGTTTGTTGACACCTTGACAGTTCTTTGGGGATTCTTCAGGTTGTGATCAGCTGATCGCAGAGACACTTGGGATTCGTTATCACCGCCATGTTTCCTCCCAATGTCGTCTGAGTCACTGTCACTCCTGTGAGTTAAAGAGTCTACACGTCATCCAGCGTCGGCAACTCAAGGCTGCTCGTGTGTGTGTTTTCTCAGGAGCGTGTGTGTGTGTAGATGTATGGTCTGATAGTGTGATTCACCGGCGGCAGCGTTTGGCTCACACCTTTAGCTGAACGGTCAACGCAGCCTCGCCTCAGTGCATGTGAGGGTCGTCCTTCTCAGTTCTTTTCATCAGTGGTGGTTGTAGATGGAGGGTCGTCTGTCGGATCCGGGACCTTCCTGCAGTTGCTGGAGTGGATCCAAGTCACTCTTTCTGCGATCTTCACAGCCGTGTTGGTCGTCAGAAGGACCTGGAAGGGACCTTGCCACTGTTTGGAGTTCCAGTGCTTCCTGCGAAGCTCCTTAATGATCACCCAGTCTCCTGGTTGAATGATGTGCAGTGGTTCTGTCGCCTGTTTGGGCAGAGCCGCTTTCACCTGTTTGAAGATTGGGACAGAACAGAGATACGTTCTTACGTACTGTGCATTGCGTCTTCGCACATTTCAGTAGGTGGTAAAATCTAAGTCTCGGTCTCAGGGTGGAGTCCCATCATAGGAGGTCTACCAAATAGGATCTCATACGGGCTGAGGTTTTGTCTCACTCCTTCCCCTCATTCTCATGTATGAGAGCACAATGGAAGAGCCTGAGTCCACTTGAACCATGTCTCTGAGCGCATTTAGCCATTTTGATTTCAAATTGCCATTCTCTCTCTCATAGCCCCCTCCGCTTTGAGGGTGGTAAGAGCAGTGCTTTCTGATGTCGATGTTCAGAAACTTTCCCACTTCCTCAAGGGCTTGGTTTGCGAAGTTGTGAGCCGTTGTCACTGCTGATTTAGATGGAATCCCCCATCTGGGAATTATTTCCGTCAGCAAGGCTTTGGTAACTGCATGGCTGTTAGCATGTTTAGCTGGGAAGGCCTCCACCCATTTTGACCACATATCAACAATCCTAAACAATACTTTACCTTCTGCTGGCGTTAGTTTGATGAAGTCCAACATTAATGTGTCAAATGCCTGTTCCGGTGGTGGGTGAGCTGCCAGTGTTTGGCAGTCGCCTTACCTGGGTTGTGTTGGGCGCATTCATACATGCTTCACATTATTTTTGCGCAATTGAAAATCCCTTAGTGTACCAATGTTTTGTAGAGCATCTAACATTCCTCCCTTTGATACATGGTCTAACCCATGTGTCAACTTCGCGAAATGAGGGAAAAAATGTTTAGGTAGGAAAGATTTGCCGTCGGCCCATACCAAACGCCATGGCTACTGGTGGCGCCATTCGTCAGCCAGAGCTTGCATTCCTGTGGGGTAGAGAATGTCTGAAGATCAGAGGGAGGAGGGAGGTTGGGTAGAGGTGGAGGATAAAGCAGGGAACAAAGGGAAGGAAAAGTCGGGCAGCTTCTTTGCTGGAAACGCGCACGCTAACGCTGCTGCAGAGATGATCAGTGCCCCCGTGTGTGCAGGGCACTTACAAACAGCAATTGCACTGTTAACAGAATTGTGGTCGAGCAGATCAGCAACCTTATCATGATGCAAGATAGGTTTGCCTCAGATCTCAAAACTTTGTTTCCACAGAGCACCAAAGTCATGTGTGACGCCAAAAGCGTATCTGGAGTCTGTGTAGATGTAGCAGACTTCCCTTCAGCCAATTTACAGGCTTCGGTCAGTGCGATCAACTCCGGAGCCTGAGCAGAGTAATGTCCTGGCAAAGCGCCAGACTGTAAAACAGTATGAGAGGTGCAGACTGCATATCCAACCTGACAGTGGCCCGAAGCAGGGTCTCTAGAGCGGAGCCATCAACAAAGAGAACGAGGTCGCAGTTAGGAATTGGCACCTCCGATAGATCTGGGGCGCGGAGTGCAGACCTGGTTCAAGACCGAAACACAGATGGCTCGCCATCGTCAGGGCCTGGAAACAAAGTGGCTGGGTTAAGAACATTGCACCTTGTGACAGTAATGTTTGGCATTTCCAGTAAGATAGTGTTGTATCTTAGCCATCGGGCTGTGAAAGATGTGATGTTTTCTGTTCCAAAAGGATCAAAGACACGGCATGAGGAACCAGCGAGGTGACATCGAATAGCCAACAATGTCACGTGATGCCAGCACGCTTTCTCTGCCGCAGCCACTGCTCAGAGGCATCGTGGAGCCCCGCAGTGACTGGGTCAAGCTTAGCAGAGAAATAGGCACAGGGCGTGGACGCCCTCCGTGATCCTGTAGAAGGACAGAGGTCATACAACCTGATTTCTCATCCACTGTTTGGTGTAAAGGTCGCGTAGGGTCAGGCAGACCCAGTAGGAGCCGACTGAAGAGCAAGTTTGAGGTTGGTGAACCTGTTCAGCCTCAGACGTCCACATGAGCGGTCGTGGATGCAGAAGACGTCTGCATCAGAGTCTAAGCGGAGCCTCCAGACGGCGCAGTTGGGAATGAAATTCCTGCAATAAGAGCACATGCCTAAAAAGGACATAAGCTGTTTGTATTTGCACGGTTTAGGCAGGTTCTGAATAGCTTCAGCTCTTTTAGGTGAAATGGATTTCCCTCAGCGGTAATTTGTGACCTAGGAAGGTAACTTCAGTCTGAACAAACTAATTTAGACAGACTTGCTTTGTGGCCTGCAGCATGCAGGTGTTTCAGCAGCTTGATCGTGTCCTGCTGTGCAAGTTTCCCC